>NW_015536535.1:2311971-2363910 GCF_001515605.1 Sinocyclocheilus anshuiensis
GTTTTATAAAGTTGTAAATGTACAAGTTGTAATGGTCATGTTCAAATTATTCCAATGAAACCTTGCTTAATAAAGCATGCAGAATACAATTTATGAAGTTTTTACAAGAAATAAAGCTTTTCAGGAGTTTAAAATTAACTTTTTTTAGATACTTGTGTTTTAAAAAGTTGTAAATGTACAAGTTATATCCAAATAAACTTTGCTTAAAAGCATGAACTACTGGTTTCTGTTTATTGAATACCTTTACAATTTTAGTGGATTTAATGTAATGTTTGGGTTTAGGGGTTTAACGTAAAATAAGGTAACCCAAACAGACAAATATATTAGCCCATATGTATACCTGTTGTGGCCCATAAGAGACCTACATAAGACCTAGTTGGGTCCCATCTCTAACCCATGTAGGCAGGCTCATGTAGGCACCAAATGGGAGCTACCTGGTTAACCCATATGGGCCCTATATGGAGCCCATCAAGGGCCCATCATCAGCCCATCTGTGCTAACCCATGTGGGGCCACCATGGAAACTGAGGACAAAATTAGCTGGGTCCCAGTTGGGTAGCCCAGGTGGGCCCCAGATATCAGCCCAGTTGCAACCCCTATGGGCCCCACATAGGTGTGTTGGCTGGGAATGGTTATCCAAGGTGGAACTTACAACTTTAAGCGTGGACAAACCGAGAACACAAGGAAAGATTTTCTTTCCAAGCACAGAAAGCTTCAATTGCCTGCCAGCATGGAACTTCTGGCTGATAATGTTTCAGCAAACACGCAAATGAAGTCACAACAACAGCATGTCCTAAAACAGATCCGGAGTGGATCATTCACTGCTTTCTATAGCACCTAGTATTGGGCCCTGATATAACTATAACTGAAAAAACAGGTGCTGTTTGCAGAAAGGAAGCAAGCAAGATGACACACTGGAACTGATTTTGCTGAATGTGTTATATGTTGTGAAGGCGATAGACGTCACTGACCTATTAATAAGCAGGAATTACTCATACATACCCTGACAGTGTATAGGAAATATAGAAGCCCTCTATAGTGGCTCCAAACTCCTGGGTCACAAATTAAAAATGAGTCAGGTTTGCTCTTATGAGGTCCTTGGACAGGAGGGAAAACACAATGATAAATGCATAAAATGTCTAACTAACCAATAACCATACAATATTTTGTGTCTTTGGAAAAGAAGCTGACCCAGAAAACATTAAATATGCTGCAGTAAACATTTTTAGTACTGTGTTAGGTTGCCACTTGATGTCCAGTGTCAAATCAGGATTCTGCCACAAAACGTCTCCAGGTTACGCATGTAACTATGGTTCCCCAAGGGAACGAGACGCTGCGTCAGAAACACTAGAGGACCGCCTTCAGCATTACCACGCTCTGAATCATGTGTGTAATCAGTCCAATGGATGGGCGAGACATCACGGGCGGGGTGACGTAGAGACCAGGAAGCTAAAAAGCACATGCGGTGGATACAGCGGCAGCTTCTGGGAAATGAAGTAAGTGCTCGCAGGGATGCCAGAAGTATGACAGGTAGACAGCGTCTAGTTCCCTCTGGGAACCATGGTTACATGCGTAACCTGGAGACGTTCCCCTTCAGGAACTCTAGCTGCGTCGGAAACGCTATGGGAACGAGTATGCCCATGCCGCCAGACTTACAAATCCCTGCCTAGTGTGGAAGAGCACAACTAAGGCGAGAGAACAAAGGAGCCAGGAGTGGCATGCATATCGAGGTCATAGAACCTCACAAACGTGAGCGGCGTGGACCAACTCGCAGCGTTACAAATGTCCTGCATAGAGCCCTTGACCCCCAGGGGCGAGGGTAGGCCAGAGGACTCATAGGCAAGGGAGATGGCATTCACAATCCACCGACTGAGGGTCCGTTTAGAGGCAGGAAGACCCTTCTTAGGGGGATCATAGCACACTAGCAACTTGTCCGATTTCCTCCACAGGGCAGCTCTGTGGACGTGCACTGGACACATACAATTAAGCTTCTGCTGGTCAGGCTCCCGAAAGGGAGGAGGACAGAAGGCCTGGAGTACGACAGGCCGTGGTGCAGATGAAGGGACCTTAGGGACGTATCCCAGCCTGGGGTACAACAACGCTTTGGCCAATCCGGGCACAAAGTCTAGGAAAGAGGGGGCCACGGAGAGGGCCTGAAGGTCACCAACTCTCTTGATAGAAGAGATAGCAAGAAGGAAGGTAGTCTTTATAGAGAGGAAATGATCAGAAATATTTTCAATGGCCTCGAAAGGAGGCTTACAGAGAGCTTCTAGCACCACAGCCAGGTCCCACGGGGAGACACGCGATTGTACCGGAGGCCTCAGCCTCAGCCCACCACGAAGGAAACGTGTAACTAGGGGGTTCTTGCCCACGGACTGACCACTGAGAGGGGCGTGGTAGGCCGCTATGGCCGCCACATAGACCTTCAAGGTGGAGTGGGTCAACCCTGAGGAGAATCTGGCCTGCAGGAACTCCAGCACTGTACCAACTGGGCAGTTAACTGGGTCGAGCTGGTAGTCTCCGCACCAAGAAGTGAAAAGCTTCCACTTCAAGGCGTACAGTTTCCTCGTAGAGGGGGCTCTGGACTGGAGGATGGTCTCAACAACCTCGGTTGAGAGACCGGAAGCTATGAGCTGTGCCCCCTCAGGGGCCACACCCACAGCTCTGGGCGTCTTTTAGATCGATCATGACAAACCAGTCCTCGGACCTGATCTGAGACACGACTTGTTTGATTGTGAGCATCCTGAACTTCAGTCGCATGACTGAGCGGTTCGAGCCGAACTGGATTCGGTAGCCTCTTTCTACAGTGTGCAGGACCCATTGAGACACATTTGGCAGAAGTATCCACGCTGCCAAATAGTCTACTAAGGGAATCAGTCTCTCGAGACTGACCTCTGGTGTACTGGTGCCCTGAAGCGGAGGACCGGCAGGGAACGGCCGATCTAGCTGCTCTAGAGACCTCTGAAGAGGTAGCGAGCCTCCCAGTACCACTACGTTTCCGGGCGGAGACTGAGAGAAGAGCTCGCCGGAGACCGCTGCGCCCTGAAGCACCGTGGGTGGCAGGATTGGCAGACCGATCTCCTGAGGGCAATGAGGAGAGACGGGCACCATATGATGAGGTGTACACCGCTTTTCCCCAGAGGGGCCTGCCCTCAGAAGTCCTGAGCCACAAGCGTCAGGACTTCTTGGCCGAGGACTTCTTACCCTGAAGGGCGGTCCGCAGACCCGGCTTCGACTTCGAAGTCCCCGACCTAGAGCACCACTGCTTTCGGTCCCGCTGCGGAGGAGCATGAGAGGTGATGCTCTGTTTTTGTTGTTCCCGGTATGAGGAGCCAGTACACGAGTGGGGCTGCTCCCGTCCAGCAGCCCAGAAGATAGAGAGTGGCGAGGGAGGCTTAGACCACAATCTCGACACCTCAGTGTGGAGATCGGGAAAAAATGGCAAGCCCAGGCGTAGAGGTAGCGGCTTAGTACATCTAGCTTACTTTTCTGCGGTTCAGCCTGTTTCTCGGCGGGCCAATCGATGTTTAACTTAGCCACAGCACGAGTAACTACCTCCAACAGCTCCTCATACTGGGGAGACAGGAGGGGCAAGTCCCCTGCCTCATCGACAGCCTCCACATCGACCTCTTTGGAGGAAGAGAGGCGGAGTGTCGAGCCCTCTCCCCGGGGTAAAGAAACTGCGGTGCGGGCTTCCAATCCCTGAGAGAGGGCGCTGGATCTGGTGGGTGAGGAAGAAGATAGGGACTCGCCCGTCTCCATTCCCTCGGCCAGATCCATCTGCGAACCCCACAACCGCAATCGATGCACTGCCTCGGCAGACGAGGGACCAGAGCCGCGGAGAACGCTGGCTAAGGCACCCTCCTCAAAGAGAGCCTTCCGGGAGCGAAGCGTCCGCAGCGAGAGGCGCTCGCAGTGCGGACAGTCAGCCCCCTCGAGAGCTGACTCAGCATGCTTCGCTCCCAAACAAACAACGCGTAAACTATGTGTATCCCCATCCGTGATGTAGCGAGGACAGGGAGGAACACACAGTCTATAGCGGTGTTTGCTCTCGCCCTTATGTTTTGTTTTCTGACTTGCTTTTGGCATAATGATGAGTACTTTGGACAGACAACAATAAATAAGACTGACACACACAAAGCGCTTGCTGAATGACAGAAGGCTGCCGCTGTATCCACCGCACGTGCTTTTAAGCTTCCTGGTCTCTACGTCACCCCGCCCGTGACGTCTCGCACATCCATTGGACTGATTACACATGTGATTCAGAGCGTGGTCACGCTGAAGGCGTTCCCCTAGTGCTTCCAACGCAGCTCGAGTTCCTGAAGGGGAACTGTCATATTAGACATATGACCTTCAATAGAGTAAAAATTAATCTCAAAACCAGGACCTCTGCAGTGTATTTTTATGTTACTTACAGCACCAATTGCAAAGAAGTTGGGACATTTTGTAAAATGCAGTGAAATCAAGAATCTGCGATTTGTTAATTCCCTTTAACTTTTCTTTAATTGACAAAAGTACAAAGAAAAGATTTCCAATGTTTTCACTGAGCTTAAATGTATTTTGTAATATAAATAGTTTTTTATGTTGGTGGCTGCAACACACTCCAAAAAAATTGGAATAGAGGCAAAAAAAATGAGAAAAGGTTATAGAATATCCTAGTTAAACTAGGGGAAGTCGTGGCCTAATGGTTAGAGAGTCAGACTCGTAACTCAAAGGTTGTGGGTTTGAGTCTCGTACCGGCAGGGATTGTAGGTGGGGGGAGTGAATGTACAGTGCTTTCTCCCACCTTCAATACCACGACTGAGGTGCCCTTGAGCAAGGCACCGAACCCCCAACTGCTCCCCGGTGGGCGATATGAGTGCTAAATAATTTCCACATTTCTTAGAAATGGCATAATAGAAGTAATACACTCCGTCAATCCATCTCGCAGAAGCGTGTGTGTGAGAAAGAGAAAGAAATATAGTGGGAACATAGCGCGAGTGTGTGTCATATTTTATACATTTACTAAAATACAATAATGAAATATAATCCCATCTTTGAATCAGATAATAAAAAAAATATATATAATCATTTGATTCCAAGAACACACACATACACACGCTTCAGAGCGACTTCATCTTAGATACAGCAAAATGCTGCACAATGTAGTCTACATAAGTGTCAAGCATTTTTAAACGTGTACACACGCACACAGAGTTTTGGCACATTATTTGGGATCAGGGTGGCCTGTGTGTGTATTTGAGAGCTCTGAGCTTGAGACGCCACTAAACTCAAACCACATGTTTGGGAGAGTGTGAGAGAGGCAGACAGAGGGAGGAAAAAACACCTTACTCGGCTGTTGGTGTTGCCAAATCTAATGCTCTCTCTGTGCAATCTCCTGCACTTTTGAAGCTGTCCACAGCTCATAAAGTCAGAAAAACTGCAATTCCCTTAAGGCTCAGCTACAGCCAGGGCGAGCTGCTTACAATCACCAGAAGTAAAGGAGGCATATATCAACTTGAGCATCAAAAACATGTATCCACCCAACTATTGAGCTCATAATATTATCAATATTAGTTAATGACAAGTACAGTACATAACAGATGTGCTGAATGAGAAGAGGTTTTACAACCTTTTTCTGTCATACATTGCAGTGTCATAAACTATTAATCTATTAATATAATAATTAATAATTTTGATAATGCATACTTACACCACAGATACACAGGAGTAAATTAAATAACTGAATACTTAAATTTATATATACTACATTTTTCCTATGCCCCATGAATCTGTGCATGAATTATAGGAGTAACTTCCATTAAATTGTTAACAATCAGCAAAATGTTTACTCTGTGAACACAATAAGCATTTTAAAAACTGGGTACAATGAAGTGACATTATTCTACTTACCCTTCAGTCATTCAACATGAAATGTATTTATTTTTTGTATTGTATTTGCCTGCTTTGGAAACCTTCCAGTAAACACTGCTAATGGAGATTGGAGTGAAATGGGAGACAATGACATTTTAAAGCATCTGTGTGACAACAAACCTGGAAAGAGACATGAGGATTTGGGGAGGAAAATTAGAGATTCTTTGTGCATTTCAGTAAATTATTCATGGGATATATTGTAAATTAAATTGGGAGAGCAAACAACAAATGCGCAGTATATGTTGTATTTTTGTTGTTACAGCGGAACACAAAAGAAGAAAGAAAATAATCAGGAGCATCATTTTTAATATGAAATATTAACATAACACGATACAATTATAAAAATCCACCTGGCACATTAAAGCACTACACAGACTGTATAAAAAGTCATGAGAGATCTGAGCTGCATAACTGAACATTCTGCCTGCTTTTAACATTACTATGGGAACTGCAAACAAAAACATTAGACAAGAACCACAAGGCACAATGTGGCAAAAAGGGCTGTCCCAAAAACACGACAATGCGTAATTTACCCACAAAAATGCAACAATGCGTACATTTACCCAAAAACAAGACCTAAAACCATACACACATTCACAGTCAGTGGTGGACAGTAACGGAGTAGTTTTATTTCGTTACTGTGCTTAAGTACATGTTTCAAGTATCTGTACTTTACTGGAGTAGTTTTATTTTGAGTAACTTTTACTTTTACTTCACTAAATTCCAAAGCATAAGATCGTACTTTTTACTTCACTACATTTCATAAAACAAATAGTTACTCCTTATAATATAGGCTATCACGTGCTCCGAGACGCAGAAGCGGCGTCTGATTCAAGAACGAACTGATTCTTTTCAATGAACCTTTTAAATCGGTTCGCAAATCGCACCAACCGATTCATTCACGAATTAGAATGATCCGATTGCAGCTGTTCTCGAGTCGACAACTCACTGATTCAAATGAACCGTTTAGTGCGAGTCTCCAGTGAACTGAATTCACAAGTAAGAACCGCGCGCGCGACTGATGCTGCTAAAAGTAAGTTACTAATGTCGAATTTTAGGATTAATTATTGTAACTGAAAATCATATGTAGGTCAAAACTGTCAGTTGTTTGTGAACTAAATCTGCTGTAAAGGGTGATATATTTAAGCCCACTGAAATGCTTGAATGCAGACACATCTACATCAGTGTCTCTATGTTTTAGATAAAAAAAAAAACAACAAAAAAACGAAACATTAAATGCAGAGCACTACTTCCGAGTATGGGTCACCATACTTGGCCATATGCCATTTCACAAACTGTTTCAAAACATGTAACAATAACAATAATAGTTATTATTCTATAATAACAATAATAATAAATAATTTTAGATTGTAAAATATATGTCTCAATTTAGGAATCAATTTAGTGTATTGAGGTAGCAGGGATTGGTATTATACTGAAGCCAAAATTGTGGCATCAAGCCCACTCTTCTAGAAACACACACACACACACACACACACACACACACATACATATTTCAATAGACTCAGTAGGTATTACTGATGTGATAACTTTTGAAGGACTGGAGGACTGTAGGAGATAGGAAACACATGTCTAAACTAATATGTATCTTAATATCTCTCTTATAAACTATTGAATTATTTAAATAATTTAGATAAGCCATAAAACATTTGAGAAGCTTTTACGTCTCTGTCTCACTGCATCTTTCTATTTCTAGGCCTTATTTCCACTTGGAATGAGGTATGAGTTCATGATTCCACTGACATAACTTGGGCGATATGAGTACTAAATAATTTCCACATTTCTTAGAAATGGCATGATAGTAATACACTCCATCAATCCAGAAGCGTGTGTGAGAAAGAGAAAGAAATATAGTGTGAATATAGGGACAGTGTGAGTGATATTTTATACAGTTAATAAAATTCAATAATGAAATATAATCCCTTCTTTGAATCAGATAATAATATATATATATATATATATATATATATATATATATATATATATTAAATCTATCAGTACTTTTTTACTTAAGTACATAAAAAATCGAGTACTTTTGTACTTTCACTCGAGTAAAACTGAAAAAGGAGTACTTTTACTTTTACTGGAGTAATATTTTATTATACGTATCTGTACTTTTACTCAAGTACTTGATTTGTGTACTTCGTCCACCACTGTTCACAGTATATAGTGCAATAAGCACACATAGACACACTGAGGAGCAAACTGCATTGGTCTGGGAATACTGATGTCATTCAGATGACATCACGGGTGTGGTTAAGATTTTAAGCCCAGAGTTCGTTTTGGTTTATCCCTCAATTACAATCAATTACACATTCCCTTTCTCTTTCACACACATGCACAGAGTGGAACAAGTGTGCCTGGAGTACACACATACTGAAAATCAACACTGCCGATACACAGTGAGCATAACGAACAGTGAAAATTACAATGATGCTGACTGCTTTTGGGCTTTGTTGACTGGAACAACAGCTGAGTTGATTCTGATCACTCAAGTTTATGACAACCATGTACACAAACAAGTGTGTCACTTGAAACTCGCCTGTAGCTTAATTCTCATTTAATAAGAGACATAAGGAGGAAGAGAAAAAAAAGGAACAGCCAAGGAAGAGGTAAGGAGTGGAGAGAGAATTGCATTATTTATAGATAAGATCATCTAAACAAAATTTGAACCAGTTATACAAATTGTTATTATTTTTTAATAAATCAATATTTGTGTTTAGCAAGGCACATTAAATTGATAAAAGCTGTTCTTTTCAACTTTCTATTCATCTAAGAATCCTAAAAATATATATATCACTGTTTCCACAAAAATATTAATCAGCATAACTGTTTTCAACATTGATTAAAAAAAAAAGGAAATGTTTCTTGATCAACATATTACAATGATTTTTGAAGGATCATATGACACTGAATACTGGAGTAATGATGCCAAAAATTCAGCGTTGCCATCACAGGAATAAATTGCATTTTGAATTGTAATGTTATTAATATTACTGTATTTTTGAATGGTAGTGTACAATGACAGATACCCTATTTAACAGTGACAATAAAGTTTAAAATGCAGACATCTCTTTTTCACATTGCCTTTGCTGTGATTGGTTAATCACACTTTTATTTTGCTAAACAAAAATGTTTGCAGTGGGTCCACAACTGGTGGAAAAGGACAGAATAATTACAGAGTAAAGAATCCACTCATCATCACATGACCTCCGTGGCTCAGCCCTCATGACACCTGTTTTTGTTTACCCACCATTTATTGACTAATGGTCGAAAAGATATACATAATGCATAAACCTAAGATGTTGGTTACTTGTAATAAATGTATGTTGTAATATAAATTTATATATACAGTGCCCTACATAAGTTTGGAATTGCCCTATGGGGTTTTGGACAATATCAGCATAAATCAATGCACTATGTACAAGTCACAGTCAGACATGGGTCTTTAGCAACTGTGATGTTTGATTACTAGATTAAGCTCCTTTTTTTAAGCTCATAGGATCAGCATACTTTTAGAGCTTTAATTACTAATCAGAAAACAGTACTATCTCTTCTGAATTCATACATTTTTTAATCAGTAAAATGTTTTCACAGTTTGTTTTGTCCCTTAGCAATGCAAAGTCATCACAAAATTCAGGTTTTGTGCTGATATTTTGCCTACGGTGCTTCCAAACTTTTCGGAGGGCACTTTGTAAATTATATATAAAATTTAGTTTTGATTGCTTGTTGACAGTGTAAGGAAAACCACACACACTTAATGCTGAAATACACAACGAAACATTCCCTTGATTTGATATTTTCCCACAGTCCACAGAAAGTATTCCGAATTTTACAGAGAGGGGCAACAGACACACACACACATACAGACATTTGCCTGTCCAAATGCATGCATAGATGGAGATGGAATCTCTTCAATAAGACACTTGCAAATATTTGAGAATAAGAGTAATGATGAAGGCCATTGTGTTTTGGGCAGCCAGCTAACTGAGTCTCATTTAAAGGCCCTGGTGCTCACACACACACACACACTGTTTGAGTTTGCGAGTTTGTGTGTGTGTGTGTGTGTGTGTGTGTGTGTGTGTGTGTGTGTGTGTTAGAGAGAAAGAGAGAGTGCAAAACGTCATGATACTAACCATCACAAATAACAAAGAACAACACATTTCTATCATTCAGTACTTGCGTGTTTTTGCTAGACACAACACAAACTCTTTTGATTTATGTTGCAGGAAATTAACTGCTGAAAACTAGCTTCATATCAATGCTGCTTGAATTGTTATTATTGATGTAAATACCTCTTTAAAGTAACAAGATGAGGATATACTGTGCCAGGAATAGGCCTACTTATTTACTCAAGGTTACGTGAATGAATGAATAAAGAATTCCAGATACAAACACACACACACACCTCTCTCTCCAGTTGAGGTCACTGAGTTATGGTAAGGCTTTGCATGTGTGTGTGTGTGTTTGTATATCTGTCTAAACGGTCTGCTTGGAATAAACTGCCGGTCATAAGTACACACGCTCTCTCTCTCCATCAAAATATTAGGAAGAGCTCATGCCGCCTCCAAAGCTGTTTTTGTAACTTCAGAATGCTAATAATGTGGTTGCTAATGATTAAGTAGGCCGACTCTTGGGAGCGGTTTGTGGAATGTGAGCCTGAGAGATGTTTGGGCCTGTCAGCAGTGGCCGTAAGTGATTAGCCATAACCTAAACACCATCTGAATTAAGCACCAATCAAATCTGTCCATAGCATGTAATCATCAGGGCTATTATTGCACTCCAGAGAACTCAAATCAAAACAATGAATATATTAATTTACTAAAAGAGGCACATAGAAAATCAATGCAAAGCCAGAGAGGTGGGAAATGTAAGGTCACAGAGACCATGTGAGGGCTAATATTTGCATTCCTTAAAGAAATAGTTCACCCAAAAATTTTAATTTCGTCATTTACTCACCTTCATGTCGTACCAGTATGGTAAAACAATAAAAACACCAACAAAGGCTAAATAAAAGTTGTCCAAAGTTGTGCTCTATATATTTATCCCAAGTCTTACCGCAGTTACGTCTTAATTTTGTGTGAGAAATAGACGGTATTTTCAGCAACTGAACAGATTTGACTGAAATAGTGTCAGCCGAAAGAGTTTTGGAGGGCCAAAATCACTGACTGAAACTGTGACGTTTAGTTAGTGCTTATCTGATGACAGGTTTTGACTGTCTATTTTGTGCACACAACATGGATAAGCTACAGCCAGCAGTGTGGACAATACGTCAAATATTTTAGGCTGAAATATTGAAAGGCAGCTTGTTGCTGAAGAACTACAACTGGTTTAATTTATCACCTGAGAACATGACAACATGAACAGCATGAAGATTTGAATTACTTTAATTACTTCAGAGTTATTATTTTCAATTTTTGGCTAAATTAAAACTTTAATATGTTCACTAAAAAAATTTGAAACATTTCAGTTCATCAACAGAAGAGCCCAAAATTTGAATTATTATTCACAGAATTTGGCCTCCCCTGAAGCTGCTTTGTGACCAGAATTTGGAATCTGGACACAATCTTTGGCCAAGAGAAGATTATAAATGAATAATGACTGAAATATTAATCTGTTTGAAATGCGAAATCCTTATTTGAATTCAGAAGACTAGGATGACTCTTACAGTATTCTTTTTGGAACTTGGCAGCACCTTGGTCACAATGAACTGTCGTTGTATGGCAAGAGTTGCTTAATTATTCCTATGGGTTTGGAACAACATGATAGTGACAGAAGTTTCATTTTGGAGTGAATTATTATATTATTAAAAGCTGTTGAAGTTGCTTTCTTTAGGATAAAATACACACAGACAAACAGAGCTTGACATGAAAGCAAGAGACAGAGATAGAGAAAAGAATGGAAGCAACAATGTATTGTATTATGCCAATATTTTGTACATCATCAAGGCGTAGCTCACTAGACATATCAAGCAAAACAGTTATACATCATCTGTGGCCTGGAGAGACAGAGAGAGAAAGAGTGAAAAAGAAAGAGTAAAACCGAGCCGTAGCGTTTGAACTTTAGGGGGGTGGACAGTTAAAATGCTCCAAAATCAAAAGTCTCTTTGAAACAAAAGCCACACAACAACAATCATTTCCAGACCTTCTTCTGATCAAATGCACTAACCCAAAGTACATGTGGGAGAGTCTCTAATTGACTCTTATGGCAAAGTCAATCTGAACCACACCATGCTGATGTCATGCTGGGGTTTTCCAAAAGAACAATACAAAAGTGATCCAAAAGCCTTGTGAAACACTTGTACCAATACAACCCCACCAAATCAAAATTCATGACAAGTTTCAAAGCTTGTGGGTGTTTCACAAATGGAGGTGTTAGAGGAGGCACTGACTGCAAGCAACAAAACAACGGACCAGTCCAATGGGTTCAAACCAAACAGACGGTATGTTTTAGGGTATGTATAATAAGGCATTTAACTGGACTGATGGAAACTTCAACATTTAAAACAATAGGCTGAATTTACTACCTTTTCTCACTGTATTTCAGTACTAAATGTGCATGCTATCAGTAGCCACCTGAAATTGCTCCTTAACATTGTCCACATGTGATCCAAAACCTTGGCTGTGCCCAAAATGGATTACTCTCTGAGCAGGTACTCAGAATAAGTACTTACTTTTGGGACCACTAAAAAATATGTTCTACATATATAGTATTAATGTGCAGAAGTAATCCAGATGTAGGCGACATATTCTTTGACCGTTTCTCAATAGGCTATGTGTTTGTATGCGATCTTGCATCCTTGCATTCTTGGACGTCATCATCAACCATCATCAAAGTTAAAATTCCAATATTCAGAAACTAGTACAGAGGACGCATGAAAGTACCCGGATGTGTTCTTGATCTCAAGGATGCATCGAATGCAGACTTGAGAGAATTGAACCGTTAGAAACTGTTGAGCAACAAGATCACAGCACATCTCAATTCTCACAAAGATGCGCTCGAAATCTTCATGTCCTTGCGAGTTCGTTCTTTCAAGGCAGCCTGGTAAAACCAGTCTCCACAAGAAAGCAAGTTGCATTCTTAAAATTGAGAAAATGCCTTCATGTTGTCATTGCCATCGACCTACCAGCGTCAGTTGAGTTGCTTCATTGCCATTCAGAGTGCGCACTTCAGCATTGGCACAGTCTGCAAACGTGTCTGTTTATGATTACACTACTAAATTAAAATTATATTATGTCTGTAACAAAACAGTACAATGGGCTGTTTTTAATACAGCTAAAATGATAGATATGTATACATACGTATGCATTACATATCTATGGCTAAAAGTTAAAAATGGCCGTGCATACTATTACATTAAAAATAAGGTGGTTATTCCCAAAAGCAGGGTTTACTTAAAGTGACATTAACCTAAAGCTCTGAATTGATTAAACAAAACATTACTTACTTGGGTTTATCGTTTCTAGAAATGTTGTCCTTAAGAGAAATACATTTCCAGCAAAGCGCCGAAGTCAGGAGTCACCATGGGAACAGATGGAAAGAAAAAGTGAGCTATACGACAATGACAACTTATTACTTTGTTTAAATGGCAATGCACTTAATGCAGATGGCCACCTACTGGGCTGTTTTTAACACCTTTTTCTTTCCCTTTACTAAGAACTTGATGATTTAATGACTGTTAGTTTTTTAGGTTTAGCCATTTTGCACATGAGATGCATTTTTTATTATAGAAATTATATTATTTAAAAAAATGCACCTTATTGAGCCTGGGTAGGCCTACAGAATATGGAGAACAATAAAGTAATATGGCAAGCTAAATATGAAAATCAAAATGTATTCCCCAGTAGGATAATTAAGTATTGTAGCCTGAATCCATGGGCAACTCTTTGATTAAATTCTGAAGTAAAAGTCACCATCGACCATGTGATATTTCAGTATATCACAGGAAAAAAAAATGATGAGGGTGATAATTCCACACAGAATAGAGACAGGAAACCTCTCAGACGTGCTTCTCTTGACAGATGTTTTAATGGTTTATTTGCTGACATTTGAGAGTGTTTATGTTGTTGTGATCTGCAGTTTATAACTGCAGGGGAAAATACATTAATAACTCAATTGGAGACTGACTCATCGAGACAAACCTTGATTGGAGTGACATTTCAAAAACATTTTCAGTCACAGCCTATCAAAGGAGGTTAGGAGAGAGGGCGAACGACACAGAAAAAAATGAGAGATAAGATAACAATTAAAGATTTCCAAGCTCCCAAAGAATTTTTGTCTATTGTCATTTTTAAATACTGAGATTCCTGCAATGGTAGAAAATACTTAGAACTAATTTAGTGGCACTAATTGTAAAGTAGCAAAACATGAAAACTAACTCCTGACCAAATGGTAACAGTTTAGTATAGGGACCAATTCTCACTATTAGTTGCTTATTAGCATGCTACCATGCGACCATATTCTACATCCATAAAACCTAATAAATAATAAGCAGCAAATTAGGAGTTATTGAGGCAAATGACATAGTTATTGGTTTGTTCATAGTGAGAACTGAACCTTAAAATAAAGTATGACTGACCAAACTAAAAAAAAAAAAATTTTAGGAAGGCACTATTTTTAAAGCTACAACATGCCTTAACAACCAAGGTGCTGATAACCAATGAATATTCCAAGTGGGTTAGTTTGTATTGTCAGTAAGTCACAGTATTTATGGCATAATATTGATTACCACAAAGAAAATAAATAAATTCTACTTTCCCTCATTTCCTTTAAAACTAACAAAACAAAAGCAAGAACTGAGGTTACGACGAGACACTTACACAAGTGAATTTGGCCATTCTGGGGATTTAAAATCAGAAATGTGAAGCTTTTTATAATGTGTATTATTTGAACTGTAAAGCTGTTTAAATCACAAGTTTTTTATTTTTCAAAATAAAATCATGTTAACATATTACATGTTTGCATCTTGTGGCTATAGGCTACTACTTACATATTTGTATACATTTAAAAAATGGACGCATTCACTTCAATTGTGAGTGCCTTGCTGTAATCTAGCTGTTTTTTTGTTTGTTTGTTTTTGTAAGAAGGCACTACATTTTTGTGCTAATCAGCATTATGTATAAATGCTGTAGATTGAGCTGAACTTGTACTTAATCTGGAATATTAATTTAATAGTTACGATGACGCAAGAAAGCAGAGAGTTAATAGTTCGCAATATTGTGTTGTATGTCATGAAGGGGGTTGTCTGACAGAAATCCAACCGCTCATTCACAAGCACACAGCCCTTCTCATTAGAGCACTGATTAGTGGAGCAGGTTTGTTTGTATGGAGAACAGTCATGTTCCTCAATGAACTGCTACAAAGACAATACATTCATTTAGCATGCCTGAGTGGACGAGAAAGTGGAAAGGAAACAAGAAGAGGAAGGAGGGGATGGAGGGTGGACACCATTTATGAATGTATATCAGGACAGACATATCAATGGGTTACACATGTAACCTACATTGGAACTGACAAGAACAAGAGACTAGTATGTAGCACATATAACTGTTATGTGGCTCAGGTCTGTGTGAATCATAAGTCATAGTCTGCTATAAGAATATGTTGTTACTCTTATGTGCTAACGATTGTAACTCTGAACAGTTTAACAGCAGAGAGCTACATTAAGCTCCAGCTTACGTCCTATGGTGTGTGTGTGTGTGTGCGCGCACGCGCATACAGATATTGCAGGGCAGTTGGATTTAGTTTCTGAGTTTTAATGAGCTTCTCAGTGTGATACTAAGACTGCAGGCTTTATTAAGCATTTCTAATGAGGTCCACCCATTCCACAAACCCACATAGACATGTCGAATCCACACTGCAAAAAAAACACTACATATTTACAGTGACAGTAACTCTAAAGCAAAAACCAGCAAATTAGATCATGAAAAATGTTTCTCATGACAAATTATGTAATTTTTATTGTGAGTTTTGAAGTTATAAAGTTATTTTTACTTTTTATTTTAATATTAGAAAACAACAAGAGGGTATGCCCAGAAATGTATATATGATCTTGCTATTGTTTGTTATTATGTACATCAGGGTGTATTTATGCTATAGGTAATATAAATATGATAATAAGTAAGCAATAAGGTGCGAGAGGCCATGCTGTAGTGTGTGTAAGTCACGGCTGAAGGGTGTCTGTGATTTATTCACAATACAGCACGCCTTGAATACTTTATTGCTTTTATAAAACAGTGGCCACACAATAAAAATATAAAATAAAACCAAAAATGTGTGTATTGATATGTTACTTTTTCGAAGTAAGTTTGTCAAATAATGTCCTTCCGCTAAAAATGGTTCCTGACAGCAACAGTAAACTAGTTGTCTACTAAATGTCAAAATATAACTGAAAACTCACTTGTTATTATCTATTAATTAAAAACCAGGGACAAAACATTTTTGTATGTTTTTGTCTTGTTATTGTTATGGGTTTCTAATTCAGTTAAGTAAACTGAATTACTGTAATTCTATTTTTTTCAGTAATGCACATATGACATCAAGTGGCATCAAAGTTACTGCTTCAGCTGATTTCATAGCATCATAAACATAGAATAGAAGGAGCAATGTAAAACGTAAACATTTACACAAAACGAAATACTTTGTAACGTTTTGATTAGTTCACTTCACCTCCACTGGCTGTCACTGACATTTGTTCTCACAATAAGCATTGATTTGATAATATAAACAGTGAACCTATTTGATGCTGTCCATGCATTATTCATCTGAGAGAACACACTCTCAACTGGTGCATTACTTCCTGGCAAACACATGATAATTGATGATAATTTAGAGAGGTTAGTGTGTTGGATGTCATTGTCTTGAAAGGAGGTAAACACTGTGCTCCATCTCTGACAAAGTGGTGTTTTGTTTTTTTCTCCATTTTTCAAGTGATTCCCCTCTTAAAAACTATTGCAGGCTAGTGACCTCATCAACCAGTGCATCCTCACTGATGGTCACATTAGGGCGTTTCTCCTGCAGTGTGGCTGCTGCCTTCTGAATTTCTTCACATTGAATTTGCTGTTTCAAACGGAGACATTGCAGGTCTTTGAGATCATCTGTGTGCTTGCACCATGCTTTTATGTATGTGCAGTTGTGAAGAATGATTTAGATGTTTTGAGAAAAGACTCTTTAGAAATTGCTCCATTGTCCACAAGCTCTCTGAGTAGTCCTCTCACCAAAACAGGAATGAAGTTTTCATCATATCCTGCTGTCAGTTTTGCCACAAGGTTCCTTAGAACTGCAGCATGCTCAAAAGCACAACGTTAATTGTTTAATTGAATACCGTTAAGTTCCCATGCACAAAGGCCAGCCAAAGTTCAGTCAGCGGATCGTCAAAGATTGTTCGTAGTTACACAGGGCATTTTGTCTTCTGAAAAAAAAAAAAAAATTTTAATGTCAAATGCATTTGCAGCACTCTTTTATTTGCAGGTAGCATGGACAGCCAGCGAACATTACTGTGACCAGGTATGTTATAGTTTTCCTGACCAACAAATTCACAAAATCTCTTTAGTCTTTCAACTCTCTGAAAAAATTAAAATATTTTGTGAGCAGATACTCAACATTAAGAGGAATCATATCCAAAGCTGTTCTGGCTGTGTTATGAATGATGAGAGCAGGGAAACCTAAGCCAATAACATCCCTCTGCAGAGCATTTTTGTATGGGCATTGACCCTAACAAGCCTATTCAGTCCTCCAAAGTTGGTGTTTGTGTTGTCTGCAGAGAATGCTACCACTTTGTTTTCAAGGTGAAATTTTTAAATAACCACCAGGCCCTCAGCTGCAATTTCCTCTGCTGTTACCCCTTCCAGTTCAATAAAATCCAGCTGTTTTGTTTCCACAGATATGCTGCCATCATATATCTTTAAATATCTGACTACTACTGGCAGACGCTTCACATGGTTGGACACATCAATGGACAGGAACACATCTTGAACCTGTTCTAGGTCCTGTGTTACCAGAGAAGCTGCCCAGGGTGCAAACACATTACTCACAATGACTTCACATTTTGTTCTGGCACACGTAAACTTGATCTGCAACTGTGATTG
This sequence comes from Sinocyclocheilus anshuiensis, assembly GCF_001515605.1. Classification (NCBI taxonomy): domain Eukaryota; kingdom Metazoa; phylum Chordata; class Actinopteri; order Cypriniformes; family Cyprinidae; genus Sinocyclocheilus; species Sinocyclocheilus anshuiensis. The sequence continues at coordinate 2,329,991 of NW_015536535.1, forward strand.
TGATGCATGGTGCGGTATGCAAAACACCCTCCTTTACTGCTAAATCACATTCTTGTTGGAAGGCCTCTACCTTCTTGAGGAATGTGGTGACTTTTTTTTTGTACCTTTTTAAAACAAAAGGAAAAATGTTAATAAATGTTATTTTATTCCATTAAATTATAATGAATAACGATTGGAGCTTCCTAGCTTAAAAAGGGGTGCAAAATCACCAAAGAAGTATCATACAAATTCATACAATAGATTTGTTCATGGATCTGTCTAAACTTGCATCATAATCTACTGATAATTTTTAGTGAGATCTCTCTAGTGAGATTTTAACTGCTGCTGGATCAAAGAGTCAGTGAGTTTATCTTGAACTGGATCAATTCAATTTGTGAATGAATTTTTCTGTGAACCAGATCAAGCATTTCATTGAAAAGATTGAACTGAAAACAACTTGCTCATGAATTGGGCATGATAAACACGGCAAGAACAGCTAGACGGCTGTCAAGATTTTCAGAAAAAAAAATCAGTTTGTTTCTCACACAAAGCTATCGTATGGCTTCACATTACTTGGAATACAAAACACTGACTTATATGGTGCTTTTAAAGTTTGAAAGCTCCAGTTCCTACTGTAATAGTATGGAAAAACTGACCAGTACATTCTTTCAAATTTCACATTTTTTCCACTGAAGAAGGAAAGTTAAACACATTTGGAACAACACGAGGGTGAGTAAATAATGACATTTCCATTTTTGGGTGAACTGTTTTCATCACACTCAAAACAAATATGCTGCATTATCAATAGGAAAGATAGAAGAGGAAGACACCCATACTTACTAATACCACCTATACACAGATCATGGTACATGTAAATGTGTTATATGCGATAACACAAACCAAGAAAACCACATCACTGAGAAATCTACCTCAGTTTGTTCAGTTTTCTTAAACCCAAACTAGCCCCACAAAAATCTAAACACTATAACATACTCCAGGGAAGAAGAAAAAAAGATGTGGAGGTATTTGACATTAAACAAGAGGTATTTTTGTATGGTCACACACTCACTCAAGGTATTTGTAGCTCATGGCAAATGAGACTACGGTGTCAAAGCAATGTTTGCATCTTTCACAGAGAGAAAAAGAGAAAGGAAATCAGTGTGTTTTCATTTGAATCTGCTGTCCATCTCATCAGATATTTGAGGTTAAACCTCCAGAATCTTTGTTCTGCACTTTCCCTTCCCACAGGAATGTTAAATAGATACACAGCTCACCATCCGACCTCTCCAAAGGACAAAGATTGTTATCAGAATGTGAGCAGCAAAGAAATACAAAGTGACCCAAAATAATCTGCTACAGCCATCTGATCACAAACTATGTGATCGCAAATACACATCAGTTTTAAATCAACAAAGAAGGGAAAGCAAATAATAAAGATAGCAAATGTTAGAAAATTGCAATGAATATGAGTGTGTATGAACATATTGTCACGGATACGGATGTGTGGAGGCAGGCAGGACGACGAGGACAACAAGAATTCCACTACTCACTTTTAATGTAGACACAACAAGGCAGGTACAGGTAGGTGAAACACACACACTCGGGGTAACATTCACAATAACCGACACCAATGCTCAGACAGACAGGAACTAATAAGGGGTGAATAATTAGAGGCAGACAGGTGAGCACAATGACGGTGATTAACTAATGATTAGACGGGCTAAACCAACACAAAGGGAAGAAACCACAACAAACAGTCCACAGGGGCATTACAGTATCCCCCCCTCCCGGAAGGTGCGTCCTCGCACCGTAGAAACAGAGGGAGGGGCGGAGGCGGACTAGGAGGAGGATCGTCCAACGGCGGCAGAGCAGGTGGTGGAGGAACCCGAGGCGGAGATTCGGGAGGCCATGGCGGAACAGGGGACTCGGGTTGCCATGGCGGATCAGGGGGCTCAGGAGGCCATGGCGGAACAGGGGGCTCAGGTTGCCATGGCGGAGCCGGGGACTCGGGAGGCCATGGCGGAACAGGGGACTCAGGTTGCCATGGCGGATCAAGGGGCTCAGGAGGCCATGGCGGAACAGGGGGCTCAGGTTGCCATGGCGGAGCCGGGGACTCGGGAGGCCATGGCGGAACAGGGGACTCAGGTTGCCATGGCGGATCAAGGGGCTCAGGAGGCCATGGCGGAACAGGGGGCTCAGGTTGCCATGGTGGAGCCGGGGACTCAGGAGCCCTCCGTGGGCTTAACGGGGAAACAGGAGCCCTCCTGGATCAACATCTTTGTTGACCCTGGAACAACATTGTGAATAACCAATCAGATTTGAAGAACCAGTTTATAGTTTTTGTGAAGTTTAGGCTTACAATCAGTGTTTGGTGCTTGTACATCAGTGTCATTCATCTATCATTTCCTCTGATTTTAAGGATTACTCATGGTTAAGGTTAGGTTTAGGTGTAGGGATATGGTCAAGACTACATTGTTGGATTAAAATATTGTTCCAGGGTCAACAAAATATGTTGACCTAGGAACACATCTAACTCAGCAAAATCAGGACGTGCAGACGGGCTAAACCAACACAAAGGGAAGAAACCACAACAAACAGTCCACAGGGGCGTTACACATATCTGACTATTTTTCTTTTACTTTTTTTAATGTCCTCCTAAATAAAGTAAAGCATGTTGAAAACCTATTCTGAAGTCGACCTCACATTTGCAAGGCTCATATAAATCTGCCAAATCATGTCAAATCTAATAATTTCAACAGCTTTCTTTGAGAGTTAGGTTTAGAGGTAGGGCATAGTAAATATCATTATTTTAGTATGAAAACCATGACGTCTATATAAGAGGGTAATATAAAAAGTCTGTGTGTGTCTGTGTTTACTACGTTCATCACTCTGTCCCTGATTGCAGCTGACAGTGCCGATTGCGGTAGACATCGGTAGCCTGAAGTCAGCACCAGCTGTGAGTAGCAGCACCTCCAGAGCTCGGAGAGGGGACAGGGAGAGCACTGACCCAGCCAGGAGGCTTTGATCTGGGCTAGCACTCCATCGCTACCCCCTACAGCCCTGGAGCAAGGTGACACTCAGAAAACCAGAGAAAGCACTGTGAAAAGAGAAAAAGACATGTCAGAATTGGCACATAGAGAAAGACAATCAAAGCTAAGACAAAACAGTGCCGATGGACCAATGTCAAACATACACAAACACGCAACCTGGCTGCTTTCCTTTGGACCAGATGTGTGAGCATTTTTCTCTGTCTGTGAGCATTGGAGAAATAAACACAGCGATATATCTGCAATAGCAATGTCCTGTTGTACTGTATGGGAGGAAGTATTTGCTTAAGTAAGGCTGTAGATCTGAGTTCTACTTCCTTGTTCGTGCCAAAAACACATCAATATCAATGTGCTTCAAATAAACATATTAAATGAAAAATAAACAACTGTTTCATGGGAGGAAAGTAGCTTTGTAGAAAAAGTGTCTAAATGACAAGATTATCAGGTTGCTATGAAAAGATGCTATTCTCACCTCTAACCAGTGGATATACGTATTGTAACATGCACCAGATGATGATCTTTGACCTTCAACTGTAGGCCGATCAGAGTGAACACACAGTTAGGCCATAAATCCATGTTACACTACCACACGTTCATGCTCACTTTAGGACCATAGCATGCATTATTTATGCCCTGATTCATTCATTTGTATTTTATATGGCAATAGTAGCTCTAAGCACTCTAAGACCTGGTCAGACCTGTAGCACTAGATCAGAGAAGCCTGTTCACATGGTTGACGTAATGGATGATGTCAGCTTTCACTGAAAATGATAGTGTTGAGTTTTATGACAGTTGATGTCAATGATAAATAACCCTGTAAGTATTTATTTTGTGTTGCCAATTTTTCTCTGGGTCCAATCAGAACTTATAGAGGAACTTATCTATCTGTCATCTTGTTCTTTCATTTTTTTCCCCCACAAAATCCTTTTATACACTGTTTCGGCACCCTGGAGTCTGACTGAAGCAAATGTTTAAGACTTGATCTTTACTGTTTTTATTACTCTTCGCATCTAGGGGTTAAATTGGGCTAGAACAAACTGAAATGGCATCCAGGCAACTTAAATTGTAAAAACTAAACAAAACAAAAACAACTAGATGAGTAAAGTTTGTAGACAAACTTTAAGTTGGCTCGAAAAAGCCTAGCCAGAAAGTTTGAAGTAGTTTTAAAAGCTCGCAGTCTGAAAGTTTTCAGTTTGAAGTAGTTTGAAAGTTACAATATGTTTAAAGATTAAAGTTTGAATGTTTTCAAGGCAATACAGTCTATCAGAAAAATAGATATAAAACATATTGCTAGGGTACTTGGGGTGGTTGCTAGGCTGTTTCTAGCATAACTAACATGTTGCTAACATGTTTTTAGCATGATTAACATGTTGTTAGCACAATTAGCATGTTACTAGCATGTTTATAGCATGATTAGCGTGTTACTATCATGTTGTTAGCATTATTAGCAAGTTACTAACATGTTGCTAGCATTATTAGCATGTTAATAGCATGGTGTTAACATTTTGTTAACATGGTTAGCAAGTTACTAGCATGTTTCTAACATGATTAGCATGTTACTAACATGTTGTTAACATGATTAACATGTTACTAGCATGGTGTTACTATTTTGTTAGCATGAGTAGCAAGTTATTAACATGTTTTTAGCATGTTACTAACATGTTGTTCGCACGATTAACAAGTTACTAGCATGTTGTCAACATGATTAGCAAGTTCCTAGCATGTTGCTAGCATGATTCTAGCATTATTAGCATGTTACTAGCATGATTTCTGCATGATTATCATGTTACTAGCATAATGCTAGCATGTTTCTAACATGTTTAACAAGTTGCTAACATGTTTTAGCATGATTAGCAAGTTACTAGCATGTTGTTAGCTTGATTCTATCATGATTAGCAAGTTACTACCATGTTGTTAACATGATTAGCAAATTAATAACATGTTACTAGCATGTTGTTAGCTTGATTCTATCATGATTAGCAAGTTACTACCATGTTGTTAACATGATTAGCATGTTATTAGCATGGTGTTAACATTAGTAGCAAGTTACTAGCATGTTTCTAGCATTATTAGCATGTTACTATAATGTTTTTAGCATGATTAGCAAGTTACTAGCATGATGTTAACATGATTAGCAAGTTACTAGCATTTTGCTAGTATGATTCTAACATGATTAGCATGTTACTAGCATAATTCTAGCATGATTAGCATGTTGCTAGCATAATGCTAGCATGTTTCTAACATGATTATCAAAGCTACTAGCATGTTGCTATCATGGTTAACATGTTGTTAGCATTATTCTAGCATGATTAGCTTGTTAATAGCATGTTGCTAGCATGATTAGCAAGTTACTAGCATGTTGCTAGCATGTTTCTAGCATGATTAACAAGCTATTAGCATGTTGATAGCATGATTAGCATGTTGATAGCATGTTTCTAGCATGATTAGCCAGTTACTAGCATGTTTGCTAGCTTGTTTCTAGCATGATTGGCATGTTACTAGCATGTTGTTATCATGATTAACAAGTTACTAACATGTTACTGGCATGTTTCTATCATGATTAGCATGTTACTAGCATTTTTGCAAGCTTGTTTCTAGCATGATTAGCATGTTACTAGCATGTTGTTATCATGATTAGCAAATTACTAAAATGTTACTAGCATGATTCTAGCATGATTAGCATGTTACTAGCATGTTGTTAACATGATTAGCATGTTACTAGCATGATGCTAGCATGTTTCTAACATGTTTAACAAAGTTGCTATCATGTATCTAGCATGATTAGCATGTTACTAGCATGTTGTTAACATGATTAGCATGTTACTAGCATGATGTTAGCATGATTAACAAGTTACTAACATGTTGCTAGCATGATTCTACCATGATTAGCATGTTACTAACATGATTCTAGAATGATTAGCATGTTACTAGCATGATGCTAGTATGTTTCTAGCATGTTTAACAAGTTGCTAGCATGTTTCTAGCATGATTAGCATGTTACTAGCATGGTGTTAGCCTTTTTTTAGCATGATTACCAAGTTACTAGCACGTTTCTAGCATGATTAGCAAGTTACTAGCATTTTGTTAGCATGTATCTAGCATGATTAGCAAGTTACTATCATGTTGTTAGCATGTTTCTATGCTAATCCAGCTAAAACCATTTGATTCAGAAAAAAAAAAAAAAAACAGCTAAAAACCAACTAAGACCAGCCTGGCCTGTTAAAAAAGTGGCCAAAACCACTTTAAAACCAGCTTCGGAGGCCAGCCAAAGCAGTCAATCAGCTTAGGCTGGTTTTAGCAGGTTTTTTTCAGTAGGGAGTTGTTAAGCTTTGCTATAGCAATAGACAGCTTAAATACACCATAAATCTTATTGTATAAAAGCTGAAAATCAATGGGATTTTAGGTGGTTTTGATAGTCTGGTTTATGAAAACCGTAAGCCGGATCAGTTAGAAAAGATATAGCAACCCGAGTCAGACCAGTCTGAAGGTCTGACCCGAGTTTGGTGGTTGTAGCTTTAAAAGTGTAGGAGGAGATACATTTTAAATTTTGGTCTCAGGAGAAGAAGAAGAAGAAGAAGAAGAAGAAGTTTAAATCGGATTTCAGTAAGTTGGCTTTATCAAGCCACCTTAATTACTGGCAGTTTATTGGTCAATCCATTCCATTTCATTATCAAATCCAGAATCAAATCCAAACTTTCCTCTAGTCTCCCTTGATGAGGATGGTGAGATCAGGATGATCTCATCAGTGTTGGTAGGTATTTGTATGTAACATTTGTAAAGACACTAATATGGACAATATCATTGAACTGAAAGCTTATAAAATGTAAATCCTTCAGAGCTAAGTCTTCAGGACCTAGAAGATTTACAAAAGTTCCACTGCAGGTGAGTTCATTAATCAGACACAACACTATAGCGGGACACCCACTATCATCAAACCTTAGTATGAAAGGTATAAAAATGAAGTAATAAATAGTTAAAACACCACAGATTTTTTAAACATTAATGTGAGTTTCAGATTTACTGATTTGTGTGTGAAACATAATGTCAAATCAGGCAAATGTGTAAACAGTGTGTATATTTGTTAGACATTTGTTAACTGCAATGGACTCGTGTTGTTTAAAAAAAAATTATTTTATTTTTTTTTAAATGTAAATTTATTTGAAAATGTAACCTACAAAACAATTACAACATAAATTTCATGTATATGAAAGATAAAAAATCTATTAACATTTGTTAACTGTAATGATTTTTTTTATATATTCTAAATATTTATTTTAAATATATTATATATTTGAATTAATTTATTTCTGTTTTGAAAATGTAAATTTATTTTTAAAATTTATTAAAAAAAACTATTTCTGGTTCAGTTTTTTGTACACTTAGTCTGTGATGAAAAGAATGGCAATGAATCTTGACTTGACCTGACTTGACTTCTGTACCATACAAACACATAAACCTAAACACATACTGACATACAGCTCCAATTCCTCATCCCAGTCTCCTGCTGGTCACGCTGTCCTTTGCTATAAATTACAGAGCCTAAAGTGATCCACACATTTCTGTTCACCTCAAGACACATCCCGTCTGTGTGAATCACTTCTGCTCTGCTACATTACACATACAAACCCCTTCAAACCTCCTCTGTGGCTGGTATTTACTAAGAAGAGGGAAAAACAACAAGAAATAAGGGAATACTGCTAGAAGGGAAAAAAATAAAGAAATATCACTGTGCAAGAAATGCGTTTGTGCTACATGGTAACCGCTGGCAACTGTTCCCACCCCTAGGTTGTTTGTTTTGAGTGTAAGGATTCCAACCAGCTGTTAATGACAGCAATAATCAGCGCTCAATCTGTGTGTGTGTGTTTGGTTTGTAAATGTGGATGTCTCACTGGTTTTCACACATTAACAGACAGACGTGTGGCCTGGTGAATCTACTTGACAGAAATATCACAAATCATCAGTGTCTTCACAATACACACAACACACACACATTAGCGCACAGCCTCACACACACACATGCCCACACCAAACTGGAAATGTCACCAAAGCCTGTAAAGACTGTATCAGAAAACAAACAATTATTACATCTCACAGGTGTCCGACAATCATGACATAACACAAAAACATTCTTAATAGATCTACTGCATATTAAGCTGGAATAGAAGAAAATATTAACAGAAACAAAGGGGGATAAAATAAGGCTATTAGTGGATTCAAGTCATTTTGGAAAGATTGTATTTATGAGTTGAATGAACATGAACACCACTGCAGCCTCAAATTTGGGAATTTTCTCACGTCATTGAGATTAATTTCTTTTTTTTTTTCAATTTAATGTCTTCATTCACAGCACCTTCATAAAATTAATTTAAAAAAAATATTAATTTTTTGTACTTTCTCTAACCAAAGTGACCGAATGCACCTGAAGCCATGATTTACAAACTTCCCAAGAGTACTTGACTGCTGTGTGGACTTTAAAGTGGTTTCAAAGTAGGAATGTTGTTCAATTTTAAGAGGATGACTCACATGGGCCAAAGCTGTACTTTACTGTACAATGAATATACATACAGGTGCATCTCAATAAATTAGAATGTCGTGGAAAAGTTAATTTATTTCAGTAATTCAACTCAAATTGTGAAACTCGTGTATTAAATAAATTCAATGCACACAGACTGAAGTAGTTTAAGTCTTGGTTATTTTAATTGTGATGATTTTGGCTCACATTTAACAAAAACCCACCAATTCACTATCTCAACAAATTAGAATATGGTGACATGCCAATCAGCTAATCAACTCAAAACACCTGCAAAGGTTTCCTGAGCCTTCAAAATGGTCTCTCAGTTTGGTTCACTAGGCTACATAATCATGGGGAAGACTGCTGATCTGACAGTTGTCCAGAAGACAATCATTGACACCCTTCACAAGGAGGGTAAGCCACAAACATTCATTGCCAAAGAAGCTGGCTGTTCACAGAGTGCTGTATCCAAGCATGTTAACAGAAAGTTGAGTGGAAGGAAAAAGTGTGGAAGAAAAAGATGCACAACCAACCGAGAGAACCGCAGCCTTATGAGGATTGTCAAGCAAAATCGATTCAAGAATTTGAGTGAACTTCACAAGGAATGGACTGAGGCTGGGGTCAAGGCATCAAGAGCCACCACACACAGACGTGTCAAGGAATTTGGCTACAGTTGTCGTATTCCTCTTGTTAAGCCACTCCTGAACCACAGACAACGTCAGAGGGGTCTTATGAAGTATTCTAATTTGTTGAGATAGTGAATTGGTGGGTTTTTGTTAAATGTGAGCCAAAATCATCACAATTAAAAGAACCAAAGACTTAAACTACTTCAGTCTGTGTGCACTGAATTTATTTAATACACACGTTTCACAGTTTGAGTTGAATTACTGAAATAAATTAACTTTTCCATGACATTCTAATTTATTGAGATGCACCTGTAAAGCCTACATGTAATATATAATATATCTCCCACATGTCCCAAGACCTCCCACATGAACAGGCATTTTCTGAGTGCTGTAAAGGTTAAAGGGCACAAATAAATCATGCTTTACGAAACGTTGTGCTGTTCCCCTTTAATGTAATATCGGTAACACTTTACAATAGGTTCGTTAGTTAACATTAGTTAACTACATAAGTTAACATGACCTAATAATGAACAATACTTCTACATCATTTATTATTCGAAGTTAATGTTAATTTCAGCATTTACTAATGCATTATTAAATCACAAAATCACAAGTTGTGTTTGTTAACATTAGTTAATGCACTGTGAACAAACATGAACAAACAATGAACAACTGTATTTCATTAACTAACATTAACAAAAATGAATAAATAGTGTAATAAATGTGTTGTTGTCAGGGAGTCTCTGTCACCAGTCACCAGCTCTGGACTCCATACCCCAGAATCCTCCCCGGCTCACACCTGTTCACAGTCACGATCACCACTCATTCCAGATCACCTGCACCTGCCATCTCCAATCAAGCCACCTTCAAAAGCATGCTCCTTCCAATCACTCACTGTCTGGTCTACCGTAACTTACCCTTAGATTCCCCCTAATGAATAAATTACATTTTTAAGTGTTCAAATAGAACACACTCACACATTTTTTATTTATTTATTACCTGTATTTTTAGCAAATACATACAGCATAAGATACTTCTTTCAAAAATATTTTACAAATTATTACCGACCCCAAACTTTTGAATGGTAGTATACTGTATATGGTATGTATGGGTGATGGATGAATCATATTTATCTATTTATTTATTATTTTCATGGGGATTTTTTCAAAAGCACGCTCCTTCCAGTCACTCACCGCCCGGTCTTCTGTTCACATTACTGAACTCAGCCTGACTCTCTCTATTGCTAATTTCCTGTGTTTGTTTACCTCTGAGGTTCCCGATTCTCCACCGCTCCAGTTTTCCACCGATCCCGCCATGCCACGAGGTTCCTGCAAGTTACCCAGCTATTACAGCAAGCAAAGCCACCTGGACATTCACTCTTAGTGTCATACTCACCTCTCGTCTGCTCCTGGTTCTCTCTGCCGATCCTTCCAATAAATACCACTGTTTTACCACATCCCTCTGTGTCTCCTAGCCTGTGTCATGACAGAAGACCGGACCTTCAACATGATTGCTGCTGAGGACCGGCTGTGGCGTTTGCGGCAGGATGGTTGGAGCGATATGTGGAGGAATTCCTCGAGCTTGCCAACCAGGTGAGCTGGCATGACGCCGCTCTAGGTGCGTGTTTTCAGCTGGGGCTCGACGACGAGACGATCCGCTGTGAACTTCCCATGAGTGATTTCCCCCTAATCGAGCTGATTAACCTCGTCCTTTATTTAAATTGTTCCGACTTTGAAGTCGAAGAAATAAAGGCACGGTCTAAGTCTCGTCGTCCAGCCCCCTCTGGAACACTCAGAGTCTCCCCAGCTCACCTCCCGCCAGGAACCCCCACATACCGCAGGAAGGGCTCCTGATCCCCCGTTAAGCCCAGGGAGGGCTCCAATCCCCAAGTTCAGCCCCGTAAGTTCCCCCAAGGAGGAGGCAGAGCTGCCATGGCCTCCCGAGTCTCCGGATCCGCCATGGCCTCCCGAGCTCCCTGATCCGCCCTGGAGGCCTCCCGTGTCTCCGTCTTGGCTGGAACACGCCGAGTCTCCCCAGCTCACCTCCCGCCAGGAACCCCCACATACTGCGCCAAAAGCTCCGACCACCTGCGCAACCCACAGCACCCCCGAGTCATCCGAAGCTCCACAATCGTCCTCAGCCCAGAAAGACCGGCCGCTTCCAAGACAAGCCCGCTGGCCGCGGCTCTCTCCAGCCCGCCGACCGTTCCTGTGGCAAGCCCACCGGCCGCCCAATTCACCTCTAACCAAAAGAGGAGGATGAGGAGAAAGGGACTGTTCTCCGCCCTCATCCCTGTCCCAGAGCTCGCTCCAGTGTCGGCTCCAGCCCCTGAGTTGGCTCCAGTACCAACTCCTCAAGCGCCTTGCTGTGCCTGCTCCTCCAGAGCACCCTCCAGTGCCAGCTCCTCGTAAGTACTTCACATTATCTCCAGTTAAGCCCAGGAAGGGCTCCTGATCCCCCGTTAAGCCCAGGTCTTCAATCAAGCCACCTTCAAAAGCACGCTCCTTCCAGTCACTCACCGTCCGGTCTTCTGTTCACATTACTGAACTCAGCCTGACTCTAATTTCCTGTGTTTGTTTACCTCTGAGGTTCCCGATTCACCGATCCCGCCACGCCACGAGGTTCCTGCAAGTTACCCAGCTATTATGGCAAGCAAAGCCACCTGGACATTCACTCGCAGTGTCATACTCACCTCTCGTCTGCTCCTGTTTCTCTCTGTCGATCCTTCCAATAAATACCACCGTTTTACCACATCCCTCTGTGTCTCCTAGCCTGTGTCATGACAGTTGTTCATTGTTCATTCATGTTAATGCATTAACTAATGTTAACAAATGACACGTAAAATGTTACTGTAATATCACACATAAGCATACTTAAAGTAAAGATTATTTATTATGTAAATTAAATATGTGTAATTTATATTACAAATATATTCTATACATTTATATAATTTTTATTAAAATTTGGGTTCTGTAGGACTTAAAGTTTGGCCTCAAAGAGTGTGTTAAAAGCAGTGTGAACTTACAGGGAAATTACTTCATACATCCACTAATACATATTAGTTTAATATTTCACTCATATTTTGTAATTTGTTATTAATAATATATTCAGGAACTATATCTAAAATCTAAAGTGTAGTTGGTTATTGACATTACTATTAAGAGAAGCCCCAGTTGGTCAAAAGTGATTGCAAAAATGGTTAATTCTGAGAAAAAAATTTGTCACTCTGTTTGATATGTATGAAATTCATTTTAAGTGTGCAATAACTGTCCAAATACTTTTTGGGAAACTATCTTTTTATACAGTATATTTAAGTTCTGGGCATGTTTGCATGCTACAGCAATTCAGTTTGTCTTCCTCAGCTACACTTTATTTGCACTATTGTTTACTCTCTCCTTCATGTTTCTGTGTCCTATTATTTAGGTTTTTATCATTGTTTCAAATTTAATACTATTATATTTTAGAAGAGTATAACATGAAAAACATGAATACATTCTCGCATGTAAACTAAACATAGAAACATACGCAGACATGTGAAAAGAAACCTTTAATCTGCTTTGAATATCAATTCAGACTGTCACAGACAGCAACGCGCAAAGAAGAACAAATGATAATCAGAAGAGAAGAGAAAAGGGGAATTAAAAATCAAAGGAGAAGCAGAGGGGCTCTCTCTCTTCCTCTCCCAACCCTTCATCGCAAAACTGAATCAATTACTGCCGCTCCAGAATGTGAGTGAAAGAGATAGAGTGTGAGAGAGAGAGAGAGAGAGAGAGGGGTAGCAAAAGAGGGGAAGAGAGGGATTTACCAGAGACTTAACCAAAAGGCAGGAATGTGTGGAGAATAGGAATCAGGTGCTTTTTCCTGAAATCCGATAACGTCGATCGCCTTTTGTTTTCATCTTTCTTTCATAGACACACACACACTCACAACAAAACTCCCTTAGTAATCAGAAGCACTTAGTCAATCTGCACATACGAGCACACATGCCATTACACATTCTGTCAGAGAACACCCATTGCGATCACAGGCCATGTGTTCTATGATGTATGAATATATGGACGATTGTGAAGCCACGACAAAACTCAACGGACACACACACACACACACACACACACACACACATCATATTTGGTATTCCAACTTTGAAATGCCAGCAGTGAATTGTTAGTGCTTTCAACTTCAAATACTTACAGACAGACTGAGGCGCGCACACTCATATTCATATGCATGTACGCTAACAAAAGCCAAAAGCCAGGCACGCTGTTTTCGGCCTCTCAGAGTGATATGAGGCATAAAGGCGGCACAGATTCTGTTTATCATTGGTTTGATGCAGTTTGCGTTAAAGAGTATGCTCTATAACCACATCATACACACATGCAGTCACACACACCACATCACAGCTTCTAAACCTCAAACACAAATGACTCCAGACAATGTGGCAGACCACAAAGTTAGCAAGCCAGTGACAGAAAGAGAGAGAGAGAGAGAAAGAGAGAGTGTGTGTTACAGTGAATTTTAACACTTGCACCAACTCTTAAATTAAACAGCATGTTAAGTGAAGTGCTATAAAATTATTTTATCATTGGGTTTTGATAGGTCTCTTTTTCCAGATGACTAAAGTTTCATCTGGGAACAGCCCTGGTCTTGCATAGGTCTTGAGAGCAAGATTGTTTAATTTATTTAACAATTTATTTTTATTTAGTGAGGGCACCAAAGCCATCTCATGTCCTGTAATATCAATCACTTACCAATGCTGCTGGGAAAAGACACTGTAATTGCAGGCCAAAGAAAACTGAGCTCTTCAAAATGTGTATTTAGCATTTGGAAGGAGCCATCCTCTGACTGTGAAGAAGGAAAGGGATTTGTACTTGCTTTTAACTACAATCATATTCTTTTTTTAGTACTCGTCTCTCTTGCAATGAGATTCCTTGAAACCATGAATTAAATTCGGATATTATGGTACAAATGGCATTTAAACATTATGAGCTAAATTAACCCCACACTGCAAATTGGCAATAACAATACAATAACTGGTAGTATGCTTTTAATTGAGACTTTTATTTATTTTTTCAACTTATTGAATGATCAAGGACACTGTGCTTCCAATACAATGACAAATTCTTAACAAAAGCACAGAGCGATACAATGATAGTATATGACAGATGTGCCAGAGTTACACAAACAAGCACACATTCAGTAAAAGACAAGTCAAAAACAATAATGTTGCATCTAAGAGTGAGTTTTCCAAAGACATGTCAGCCTAGATCTTGTGAATCACAAATATACTGGCTACAAAACACACACATACAAAATGGGCACAGAGTGTTCAAAACTACACGCTTCAATATGGTTTAATTCCAGTTTAGTTTATCTAAAAATGTAAAATTTTTTATACATTTTTATATATTTATAGTTGAGTATATATTTAAAAATGAGGTAACATTTTAGTATAGGGACGAATTCTCACTAGTAACTAGCACATCCTGATTTTGCCAAGTCCTAGTTGTCCTGAGCATAGACATAATAAATACCTAGACTCCTCATTGGCCGCTCGACCGCACGTCAACGTCGCCGCCATATCGGTGCGGGCAACTCTCATATTGGGACAGGCAAAAACATACCTGACTCGTCGGCAGCTTGGGCATCTACAAACCGTCGCACAATAATAAAAACAGATCTCGGGGTATTATCTTTCACAGGTAAGACTGAACAGTTGTTTCTGCATGTTTTTTGGTCATTTTTAGCTTTATGTTGGCAGCTTAATTAGCCACCAGTGTCAGACTATTAATATATGATGACCTCAAGTCATCACTGATTTAGTCTGTTGCATATGAATATGTTGACCTCAAGTCATTACTGATTTATTATGTTGCATATGAATATGATAACCTCAAGTCATCACTGATTTATTCTGTTGCATATGAATATGTTGACCTCAAGCCATCAATTCTCTTATTCTGTTATATATGAATATGATGACCTCAAGTCATCACTGATATATTCTGTTAAATATGAATATGATGACCTCAAGTCATCACTGATTTATTCTGTTACATATGAATATGATGACCTCAAGTTATCACTGACTTATTCTGTTAAAGAGCCACTATTTTCTCAAGGTATGTCACTGATCTTTTTTTTTTTAGGTATTATATTAATGAATAGCTTCTAGGCTTTAGCAAGCTTAATTAAAGCATTCTGATTCTATAGATGATTGTTATATGCACTAAGTTATCTCTTTTGTTTCTCTTAATCTACAGAATAACATTTTGGAAAGGGCAACAGAGGTGTTTGGCGTGTATCTCAAGAGTGGCAATCACTGGAGCTTTTTTGTGAGTCAAACCTTTTTAAAGATAAAACATTTTCGTATGTGGATTCTATTTTATTCTTGCCTAAAAAATTTACATATAGCCCCCTTAAGGATCTCTCATTTGAATAGATATGTCTACCTCTGCTAGCATAGACATAATGTGCAACATAATTCGGGTATATTTATGCCCAACACATTTCTAAACTTCCAAGGCAAAACACAAAACAAATAAATAAATAAAATGTTTGACATTATTATAAGCTGTATCACACATGAATCCTTTTTTTCCCCTTAAATGTTCCTGGAGCCCCTAGTAATAAAAATTACTTTTTAAATTTTTACTAGTTTACTGGGTTAGCCCCCCTTGACTTCAAACTCTTAAGGCAGGGGTCTTCAAACCCGGTCTGGGAGGGCCACTGTCCTGCCGAGTTTAGCTCCAACCAGCTCCAACACACCTGCTTAAAAGTTTCTTGTATGCCTAGTGAGACCTTAATTAGCAGGATCTTGTGTGTTTAATTGGGGTTTGAGCTAAACTTAGCTGGACAGCGGCCCTCCAGGACTGACTTTGGAGACCTCTGCTTAAGGTGTCAGGATCATGTAAACTGGTGCAATTTGCTGCTGGTATGACATGTTGGAACATGGAACTTTGAGCATGTCAGGACTGCATGTTTGGCCAGAAGGCAGAGTGAATGGTATTGCAATAATTGTCTTATTGTTATTATAACTTGAGATATTTCTGTTTTAGCATTGCAATGTTGACAGAAGGTGCATCACCTATTTTAACTCGCTTGGAGAGACGGAGTGGCAATGCCAAGCAATTGCTCAACACTGGTGGTAAGTATTCATTGTTTTGTTTACAATAGTGAGAAGCATGAGCACAATGGAGAGAGACATAGGGAAGACGAGGGAGTGCAGGAAAAAGAAAGGAAAGTGTACAAAGTTTTAGGAAGGCTAACAGAACAAGGAAAGACCTACCAGGTAGATGAAGATGAGTTGAGGAGAAGGGTCAAAGGAGAAAACATGTCCACAAACATGTTCCGAATGTTGATAAGGGTTTGTATTTCATACATTTACGTATAAAAACACAAAAGTAGTTATAAGATGTAGTGGCAAATTAAAATAGTTCAAGGGCTGCCAATTAATAAGAAGCATAAATATCTTCACTGTTTTTTAAATGCAAGGCGCATCATCTTGGATTATTAGTGATAGCAAATCACACTGCCCCTCATGGCTATTCACAGAATACATGATTGATATTTAGAAAGCCCTGCTCACATGCTTTGCATCTGTGACACTGTACTTGTTTATACATGGGTTGGCAAAAAAGATGTTCCACCCAATGTGCTGCAGCAGCCTAGAAAGGCAAAGACGAAGGTGACAATATTCAGCACTTTAACGGAGGGAGAGGCGGAAGACCTTGCCAAGGGGTTTGGAATGGCACTGGCCAAACATGTACCAAAAGACAAACTACTTTCTGGGATACCTGAAGAGGACATCCTAGCAACACTGTAAGTGTGTCTGTGTAAGCTCTCTTTCTCACTCTATTTGGTATCATGTCTTATAATATATTGGTGGCTGCATCTTTATTTATTTTCTATGAGAAAAACAACCATAAAGGAGTGCGTTAAGATGTGACACTGTATATCAGTATTTTTTCCCCAAAAAATAAGAATTAATTATCTTGTTCAGCCTGACATCCTTATCTTTTTGGAAAATAATGAGTTGTAAACTCATGTCTGCTTTGCTGAACATTTAAATACATTTTAAGGACTGGGCATCTTGAATGTTGTTTTTGTGTAAGACCACTGGCAAATGTTCCTTGCTTTTAAGGTCCAGATTTTCTAACAGTGCCCAGCACAAACCCTCTTTTGGCATTACAAACTTACAGAATTTACAAAAGGCACACAGTGAAAAATTAGCACTTTTTGGAGATGTTTTAGTTCTTTGTTAAACTCAGTTGGCCTAATGTGCATTTTATTCTAATATTACCATAGTACAAACCTTTTCAGCCTGCTATCTAGTCCCTGTATCAAGAAGTCAATTAATCATCTAGAGAGCGAAAATGTAATGTCTTTTGTGATTTATAACAGACAACTGATGATAGCAGCTCTATATGTTACTCAAGTAACATGAACATTTAAAAAAAATTTGCAGGAGCATTGAACAAATGAAGATACCTCCTAATGTGCAAAACCTTGGCCCTGAGTCAGAGCTGGATTTGGCCACTCACCGCTTTGGGCCTACAGCAGCTGATGTTTTCTTTTCCTTTTTAGAGGACTGTATGAAATAAACTCAGCAGCACACATATACTAACGTGGAAGCTATCATCTCAGATTTGTAAACAAAAACAGAAAAGTTCAGATTACTTGATCACAATTTGATTTTTATTTCATTTTAGACAAATACAAAATACAAAGTTTTATTTTTGTAGTCAGGTGTTTTATAGTAAATATTGGATTACTGAAGGACTCAGAGATGTGTTAGATAACAAATACAAAGTTTGATAAAATGGCAAAAATATGCACTTGAATAAAAAGTTTATTTTAAACCTTATTTTAATTATTTTTTTGGCCCACTGTTTGCTTTGCATTTTCTTCTTGGCTTAACAGGAAAACTTGATGTGACATCTGTCCTTGTTTCTGAGGTTGTTTCTCTGTCTGTCTTTCTTTTTCTGTTTGCAAAAAGTGGACGTATTTTACGTGACTTGTCCGCATCACAAAGTCTCCCAAATCCTTTAATATTCATACTTTCTTCCTTTGTTTGCACTTCTAGTTCATTCACTTTATGGGCAATATCCTCTGGAATTTTCTCCCATGTCTGTAGAATCTTCAGTACGCTTTCCAGTTTCCTGATAGTTGTACGACGCATATTTTCATCTGCACTTTCATCCTCAATTTCATTTTGTATCGGCTCTACTGAATTGTTCATAGCACTTTTTGATTTTGTCTCAATCACCTCATTGAAAAGTCCCTTCGCAAGCAGTAGACAAGCACATTTTTTATGGTTCGAGAAAGTCCGAGCTGATTGGTCCGTGCGGTGCGCAAACTAGCGCTGTTTTGTCCCGCATTTCGGGCGTTTGTCTTTGAATGCAACTGGACGCGACACAACAGAAATCGGCAGTGGCACAGTAACTTACCGTTATATGCTAACGACAGAAATATTAGGAACATTTGCGGTGGCAGCAGTGCGAGCGCTAATAAACTGGCAGAAAATAAGCTCGCAAAAGGTCACTGTTTAATCGCAGCCCTTTTATAGCTAAGCACACTATAAAAAAATCAATTTCAAATACTTATTAGATTGTTTTATCTGGAGCCAGAAAGTTAACAGTACATCAGTCTAGACTGGTAGGAACAGCTATTTAGGCTAACTTGCCAATGCAAACTAATGTTAAAACTTCGGTGGTGGAAAAAACACAAATCTAAAAACAAATATGAATGTTACTATCATTAATATACTGATATAAATTGATAAGAGAAATTAAAAAGGTGTGGTCTTACCTTTTAACTTGCGCTCTTCACTGGTACAACGGTGCGGTGCACTGTTTTTTGTTGTTGTTTTTTTAATTGCGAAAGGGGCGTAACTGTTTTTTGGCGGACTCTGCAGGGGGCACGTAGTGATGACGTCATAAACTTTGATTGGCTGAGGCAGTTGTTGTCCCAGGGTCATCATAAAAAATATTGGTCTCAGGACAACTAGGACTTGGCTAAATCAGGGTGCGCTCATCAGCATAGCTGTGATAGGCAATTTGGTTCTTTCTCATTATTTGACTTAGTGGGAGCATATACAGGCTAAACAAGAGCGGTGCAAGAATTGAGCCTTGTGGGACTCCGCATGTCATGGACGTCCACTTAGACTTATGCTCTCCTATATAAGCAGCAAATTAGGAGTTTATTGAGGCAAAAGTTGTAATTAATGGTTAGTTAATAGCGGGAATTGGACCTTAAAATAAAGTGTGACCAAAAACGAATGTTATATAAACTTTAAAATAAAATCTAAATCAAAGCCTAGAAAGTTAATCATAATAAGGTACTTCCATTGTTGCAGCAATGAGCTGAATCTGCACAAGCAGCACCTAGGACCAAGGTGGAAAGTTATGATGAAATCGAGGCTGGGAGGGATAGACTAGAGACTATACAATTGTCTGTACGGTATAAATGTAATAGACCCCATAATTTTCAAAAAACACCACATTTAAAACTTTTTTTTTTTTTGCAAATATGTTTTGGCATCTGAACAATTGCCTTGTTGTTAAACTACAGTATATATACAGGACATACTCTACTTCTATCCATCACAGCCTGTCATTCCTGTGAAACTTTAAATACAGTGCTACCCACACTAAAGTCTATATCACGAGCAAGATTGCATTATGGCCACATAATCACAGGTAATCACAGCCATGTGGCCATAGCGGTAAGACGTTAAAAGTAACAAAGTTATTGGACTAACAGAGAAGCATCAGAATTGTGTGATATTGCTTTTATACAGTTCAATAAAAAAAGTTAATAAGTAACTGTCATTTTAGACACTGTATTGCCTCCTACTTTGTCCATTTTTC
This sequence comes from Sinocyclocheilus anshuiensis, assembly GCF_001515605.1. Lineage (NCBI taxonomy): Eukaryota > Metazoa > Chordata > Actinopteri > Cypriniformes > Cyprinidae > Sinocyclocheilus > Sinocyclocheilus anshuiensis. The sequence goes on from NW_015536535.1 coordinate 2,350,023, forward strand.
TCTGCTAACAAAAAAAATAAAGCGAGATTTTGTTTAATAACCATCACTTAATTAAAAAAAACTGCATGAAACCGGAAAACAGTGATGATACCATGCTAATTTTTGGTACTTTGTTGTATGTGACATGTATATTTCGAAATGTACAAAGTGTAGGTGAATTTATCTTTGGAAATATAATACTAAAAGTTGTGGTTATGAGCACCATGGTGCCCTTGTTTCCATTCCACCCACCTTGCAGATGACCCCTTCTTCCATCTTCATGAGGTCCCTTGGGAGTCCCTAACTAAGCCCCCTAGATCAGATCTAATCTAAAGTATAAGGTCATCCTTAAGCCATAGAGTGTGCATGTGAAGCCGGTGTGCACGTGAAGTGCTCATATAGTCTCAGCCTCAGATGACACGCTCACGGACCGTTGGCTGAGCGTCTGATGCATATTGCACACAAAATTCAGGAGTTTTGAAGTCGTCATCAGATTGGTTGAATTACACAGGATTTCCGGGAGACATGTGTGTCGCGTTCTTTAGCGTTCTGTCTGGAAACCAAGATGCCATGATCTCAAACTCCCTCAAGGGAGAAGAAAGCTGTTATGTTTACAACTGTGACAATGAACTCTTATCAGGATCAACTAAACAATGAATTTTCAAAATTATGTGAAATATGTAAAGTTTGCGCATAGACTCTTTAAAATACGTCCTAGAGTTTTACACACCGGTCGTTTATTGTGGTGACATTTCCACGTCTCTAAATATGACACGGCACAAAGCAAAACGTGATTGGTTGCTTTACCTGTCAGTCAAATGGTCTCTTGGGCAGTCCTTGGCCATTCAAAGCGGCAAAGGTTTCCAGACCTTCTGCTGTCAGTCTGAAGGTCTGGCTACATGAGACTATTTCTCATGAAGAGATGCTCCATATGTACAGCCAATCTCAATGATGTCATATTGTCTTACTGAAACATTCAAAATATTTGTGACGTCAGCTGCAACACTGACGGTTGAGTGAAGATTTATTTTGAAGCTTTGAAGTGAGTCTGTTTTAATCTGTCCTAGGGAATCCCGGGTGACGTCACCGGCGGGGATGACGTAGCGACCAGAAAGTATAAAAGCACGTGCGGTGGAGACAGCGGCAGCTTCTGAATTGAGAAGGAAGTGCTCGCATGGATGCAGGAATTATGGCAACAAGACGCAGCGTCTTGTTCCCTCTGGGAACTAGGGTTACATATACGTAACCTGGGACGTTCCCCTTCAGGAACTCACGCTGCATTGGAGAACGCTTTGGGAATGAGTATGCCCACGCCACCATACTGACAAATCCCTGCCCAGTGTGGAACGGCACAGCTAGGCTGAGAGAACTGAGGAGCCAGGAGTGGCATCAAGGTCAAGGCCATAGAACCTGATGAAGGTCAGAGGGGTGGACCATCCGGCAGCATTGCAAATATCGTGTATTGATACACCTGATGAGAAGGCCTTGGAGGCCGCCATACCTCTAGTGGAATGAGCCCTGACCCCCAGTGGTTAGGGGAGACCAGAGGACTCGTATGAAGTAGTGATAGCATCCACTATCCACCTGCTGAGGGTCTGCTTGTTCGCAGGAAGACCCTACTTATAAGGACCGTAGCAGACAAATAGCTGGTCCGACTTTTTCCACAGGGCAGCTCTGTGGACGTATGTGTCGAGTGCTCGCACTGGACACACCCAATTAAGATTTTCTTGGACAGAGTCATGAAAGCGAGGAGGACAGAATGCCTGTAGAATAACTGGCCGTGGAACAACAGAGGGCACCTTTGGGACATACCCCGGCCTGGGGTACAGATATGCTCTCGCCATACCAGGCACAAACTCGAGACATGATGGGGCCACTGACAGGGCCTGCAGGTCACCGACTCTCTTCAAGGAAGAGATGGCTAATAGAAATACAGTCTTAACTGTAAGAAATCTCAAAGAAACCTCTCCCAGGGGTTCAAAGGGAGCTTTTGAAAGGGCCTCTAAAACCACAGCCAAATCCCAAGAAGGCATTCTTGGGCGTACCGGAGGAAACGTGTCACTAACGGGTTCCTCCCCAGAGACTGCTCGCCCACATGAGCGTGATGAGCAGCAATAGCAGCCACGTAGACATTTAAAGTGGAGGAGGATAACCCTGTGGCAAATCTCTCTTGCAGAAATTCCAGCACTGGCCCAACAGGGCAATTGACTGGGTCTAACTGACGGCTGTCACACCATGAAGTGAATAAATGCCACTTAGCAGCGTACGATTTCCTCGTAGAGGGAGCTCTGGACTGGAGGATGGTCTCAACAACTTCATTTGAAAGACCGGATGCTTTGAGCTGTGCCCCCTCAGGGGCCACACCCACAGCTTCCACAACTCCGGGCAGGGGTGAAAGATGGTGCCCCCCGCCTGAGAGAGGAGATCCCGCCGAATGAGAATCTCCCATGGAGAGTCTTCGAGAAGGGCTACCAGGTCCGCAAACCATGGCCGGCCCGGCCAGTACGGGGCTACTAATATGAGACGAACCCCGTTCTGGCGAACTCTCTCCAAAACTCCCGGGAGCAGAGCAATCGGGGGAAAGGCATACAGACGAAGCCTTTCCCCCGATGCACCGAAGCGGAGCTGGATGCATGAGGGAAAACCACAGGGGGCATTGTGAGGTCTCTCAAGACGCAAACAAGTCTACCTGGGCTCGACCGAACTTCTTCCAAATCTGCTTCACCACCTCGGTGTGGAGCTTCCATTCCCCGGGCCTCAGCCCCGGCCTCGACAGGATGTCTGCTCCCTGATTGAGGTGCCCAGGGATGTACACTGCCCTCATGGAGAGCAGTTTCCCCTGGGACCACAGAAGGATCTGGCGCACCAGCCTGTAAAGGGGGCGCGAGTGCAGTCCCCCCTGGCGGTTGATGTAAGAGACCACCGATGTGTTGTGTGTGCGAACAAGCACATGATGGCCTCTCAGGTCTGGGAGAAATTGCTTCAATGCTCAAAACACAGCCAGCATCTCCAGGCAGTTGATGTGCCACATGAGATGGGGACCTTCCCACAGACCCTGGGCGGAGCAGCCACTCATGACTGCTCCCCAGCCCTTGAGGGAGGCGTCTGTCATTAACGTTACGCGACAACATGGAGCCCCCAACACGGGGCCTTGTGACAGGAACCAAGGTCTCTTCCACATGTCTATGGCACGTAAGCATCGCCGCGTGACCTTGATCATGCGAAGCGGGTTGCCCCTCGGGGAAAACCCTTTGGCCCTTAGCCACCACTGCAAGGGTCTCATGTACAGCAGGCCAAAAGGTATCACGTTGGATGCAGCTGCCATCAAACCCAACAGTTTCTGGAACTGCTTCACAGTGAGTGGACTGGCCTTCTCTCACTCTCTTGACTGCCGTGAGGATCGACTCGATCCGAGCAGGAGACAGACGTGGCTGCATCGAGTCCCACACTACGCCCAGATAAGTGATCCTCTGTACAGGAGAAAGCACACTTTTCTTTGCATTTAGTCTTAACCCCAACTCTTTCATGTGAGCAAGAACAACATCTTGATGCCGAACCACTATCTGCTCTGATTGAGCTAGTATCAACCAATCGTCGATGTAATTCAGTATGCAGATGCCTCGATGTAATTCAGTATGCGGATGTGGATGAAAGTCGCAGAGGAGCCAGAGCAGCATCCACACACTTGGTGAAAGTGCTGGGTGAGAATGCCAGACCGAACGGAAGAACCCGATATTGGTACGCTTTGCCCCCAAAAGCAAACCTCAGGAACTTCCTGTGTTGAGGAAGGATGGATATATGGAAGTATGCGTCCTTCAGATCTATCGTCACAAACCAGTCCTCGGACCTGATTTGAGACACGACCTGTTTGATCGTGATAACCGCATAACCGCACTCATTCAGCCCTATCACATTAGCATAATGGGAAACATCGGGATTGAAGAGGCGGGCAGAGTATGGCTTATTCCACGATCTAGGCACCTCAGTGTGTAGATCAGGAAAAAACGGCAGGCCCCGGTGCGGAGGTGGTGAATTTGAGCGCAGGAAGCGTTCATCAAGCTTGCTTTTTGGACGCTCCTGATGCTCTTTCTCTGCTGGCCAATCAATCTTTAATTTAGCCACAGCTCTAGTCACCACCTCACTTGGTGTCTGAGAAATTGTTTGTGTAAAGAATTGGACAGCGTAAGGTAAGAAAAATGAGTTCTTTCGATTTCCACGTTTTTATTAAAAATCCAACACCGGAACAATTAGACGCATGTAGAAAAGACGATCTTATAAAAATAGCTGAGCACTTTAAAATTCCAGTTCTAAAGCAATTGTTGAAAAATTCTATTAAAGGGTTAGTTCACCCAAAAATGAAAATTAGCCCATCAATTACTCACCCTCAAGTCATCCTAGGTGTATATGACTTTCTTCTTTCAGACGAATCCAGTCGGAGTTATATTAAAAATTGTCTTTGATCTTTCAAGCTGTTTCATGGCACTCAGCAGGTTTTGCATGCATCAGTCAGAAGGCCTTTGTTCACCCCCCGGAGCAGTGTGAGACTCTTTTTTTTAAGGATGGGCGCATTTTATTTAACTTCTTTTGGACTGATACATGCAACACCCGCTGAGTGCCATGAAACAGCTTGAAAGATCAAAGACAATTTTTAATATAACTCCGACTGGATTCGTCTGAAAGAAGAAAGTCATATACACCTAGGTTGACTTGAGGGTGAGTAATTTATGGGCTAATTTTCATTTTTGGGTGAACTAACCCTTTAAGGCTTTGGTGTTTCAAAAGCTGTTTATATTTGTAGTATAAAATCAGTGCAATGTTTTATACACAAGGCACTTGGTTTTTAATAGTGTATCAGCTTTTGCTTTATAACAGTAAGGGCCAGGTTTCTGATTACTTTCTTAAAAAATGATTTAACATAATGTTCAAATAAACGAACTTTGCATTTTTAACAATAGTTTCAGTTATATATGAATTCTGGGCTGTTATTGGCAGCAAATAGTGTGTTCAAAGTCCTACACACACATAGCTGACACCTCCACAGATCTGTTGCTACTATGAACACACTCACATCCAGACACACACACACACACACACACACAGCAGCTGACATATGGAGCCTGCAGTGACTGAGTCAACATTTCACACATCAGGAGGGAAAAGACAGGAGTGTGCATAGCTTATTCACAGACAGTTCTGCTAATTCAAGCTGTCATTATGGGCAATGATCTCATTACAGCCATTTAGCAGTGCACACTATTACCAAACTATTAATGTTCCTGTTTTGCTTCCACTGCAGAACCTGTTTGAATTTGAGCCACTGAATATCAGCCTAATTTACATTTTCCACCATTCCAGAGCGCCATTCCAACTGTACCAAACTGTTCCACAGAGTCAGCGGAGTCTCTTGTGACATCACAATAATGCTAAACGCAGATGAAGCTACACCGTAATATATTTTGACAACACCAGCTCTTCTGCTACTGGTCTGCTGCTAAGGGGTTCAACCTTTTAAGCCTGTTAGCAGCTAACACATCCACACTCAATGCCATCTCACAAACTTTATAGCCGTGTGACCTTCAACATTGAGTCTCTCTTAAAGAACACTAGAGTTTAATTTACTTGTAAAATCCCAATGTGGCTGCTGCGTCACCAGTCAATTAGCCGTAAAATGCTATGTGAAAATCTTAGCAAGACGAAGTAGATGGCGCAGTCTGGATGAATAAAAAACATCATTGGGCAAATAAAAGCTCGCTATGCATGGGCACACCATCCATCATGTTTAAGAGCTGACCTGTTAAATCTGTCTCAGCACTTTTATCGTCTCAAGATAGAACAGAGTGACTCCTTATTTTCATCGGCTCTGTCTGATGCTAACCATGTCTCAGATGATGACAAAGAGCCCTTGATGAGCCGCGGACTCTTAAATGGAGCATCTGATTGAGAAGATTGAAGAGGTTGTCATCCAGACTGTTTCAGGGGTGGGTTATTTTGACATTTTCAGACCTTCAGAGTGTGTAAGATAGCATTTGTCCACTATTAACTTTTTTTGAAGGCTACATGACCAGTTTTAAACATCTTATTCCAGTCATTAGCAAGCGAACATCTGCTGAACAATGAGATGAGATTCACAGTCTATCCTTGGAGTTCACAGCTTTGTTTTCCCACTGAAATGATCAGATTTCTCTGGGGAAACACATTACAAAAGATTTTCCACATGGACCTGTGGAAGAGTTTTACTGTAATAAAACTAGAAGGATTCATCCTCCCTTAAAAGACCTTTTCCTTCCATATGTCTGTGTAAACTTGTGCGGCTCTTTATATTCAGCAGTATACCTGTGAGGAAGGCTTCTTTGAATTTAAAGAAAAAAAACAAGAGAGACAGAGAGAGAAAACCATTTCGGCTCTATAACTAACTGACCTACACTCTTAAAAATAAAGGTGCTTCAAAAGGTTCTTCAAGCGATGCCATAGAAGAACCATTTTTGGTTCCACAAAGAACTATTCAGTCAAAGGTTCTTTAAAGAACCATCTCTTTCTTACCTTTTTATAATCTGAAGAACCTTTTTTCGCCACAGAGAACCTTTTGTCAAACAGGAAGGTTCTTCAGATGTTAAAGGTTCTTTATGGAACCATTTAGACAAAAAGGTTCTTCTATGGCATCGTGAAGCACCTTTATTTTTAAGAGTGTAGCATACATGTGTGAGTATTTTTTCTCCTGTTTTCATCAATCACTCCAAAACCAAAATTGCTCTTTCTTCACCGCTGGAAAAGTCCCATTCACTCAGACATTAGCCCCCTGGATCCATGTGGTGAGTTCTACTGGTGAAGGTGAAATCTGAGTCGCTTCAAATATTCATCTGAGTGTCTTAACCTTCGCTCCTATTATTAAAGCTGTTATTGTTGGAGAGACACCGGGTTCAGGACAAAAGAGAGAAATAGAGGAAACCTTAGCCAGGATAAAATAGTTCCCCAACCTGTTCTAACAACATAACCTCAGTGCACTGCTCAACACATTAAGGGTGAGTGAGTGAGTGAGTGAGTGAGTGAGTGAGTGAGTGAGTCATTAATGAATGAATGGACATTTGCAGACACATTTCCATAAATGTAATTTATTACAAGGTTATATTTGAATTCTTGTGGACTCACTATGATCCTGATCCTGATCCCATCCATCATTATGGGTTAATTCTGCAGTTACTGGATTCTACTTATTATTATCATTTCATTAATTGAACTGTACCACATCATTACCATGAATACTGTATTGAAACTTGAGATAAATATAGAATAGAATAGAATAGAATAGAATAGAATAGAACAGTCAGTGAACAAAAGAGTAAAGTAAATGGCTGAAAGAAAAAGTAAGTGAATGAATGAGGGAATATATGCAACATAAGTACATTGGAAAAAGCCTATTTTTTTTTTGCAAAACTCCAAAAACATACCTATACATACAAATCACAGCAGTTTACAGCCGAAAGGACTACTAGGGGCAGATTATCAATTAATAAAGACTTATTCTTGTACGTTCCTTGAACAATAGTTCTAGAACAATTCTAGAACAATTTAATAGTTCCTAGAACAATTTGTAAACTAACACATTTTGACATGTGCATCACATAACCATGATTGGCTTTTATAATGTAATTACCTAGCTTAGTAGCTCACATTGTGCAACTTTGCACCAAACCCCAAAGCACTGGGATTCTGTAAAAAGCAAGTCATGATAAAAGAGCTCAAAGACGCACTTAAATAGCATAGTTCCTTCAACAAATTCATTTTATCTCATGTTTACTTATGGTAACACAGGCTTACAGAAGGGTATTCGTGTAGGTGTGTTATTTTGAAATGTACTGATTTAACAACCCTCACTGGACATTTAATTTACAAACTGCCTTGATATGTATAAAATCCAATTTAATAAAAAAATTTGACTGATTGAAGAGAAGAGAAGAGAAGAGATTATGGTAATTATCATAAACCACAGCATGACTGAGGGCGATCAGTGGCATCTGGTGTATTAATGTTTATGTGTAATAGATTTGTAAGATTCTGTTTTCACTAGATGAAATCTGATATGACATGCTGATTAAATCTGAAAGACCTGAAATATAAACTCCAACACTGTTTATACTGAAAACACAAAGTGTGTGTGTGTGTGTGTGTGTGTGTGTGTGTGTGTGAACCTGCTGATAAAGAGATTAAATTTCCTCGCTTGTATTAACCATCATAACTCGGTCAGTGACATTTACCCATTCAACATCTAACCACAAAACAAATACTGGTAAAGAAACATACTGCACTTGGACACAACTTTGACTATATATTTTGCCAGAAAGACATCTTTTAGGTCCCCATGAGGAAATGAGCTTATAAATTATATAGAATTATATTTTTTGAATATCTAAAATAGCAGAAAGTTTTGTGTGAGGGTTAGGTTTAGGGGTAGGGTTAGGGTAAGGGGATAGAAAATACAGTTTGTACAGTAAAAAAAAAACATTACACCTATGGAAAGTCCCCATAAAACATGGAAACACAACTTGTGTGTGCTTGCCGCTAGGTTAAAGGTTGCACTCACAGGGCTCCTAAAGATCAAAGCCATTGTTGCTGTGGCAATGGCTGCTGTCTGGGATGTTGCCGTGGTGATGAGAGTGTCTGCCCATCTGCCTGAACATTCTCCCTCCACGAACAAACACACACACCTTTAACATCATGCTGTCATAGAAACCCAGCTCATGCACTAATGACTCAACTGCACTAAACATACTGAAAATCTGGGCTGAGAAATCAGGAAATTATTTGGTCAATTTAGCTGGATGACTATTTTTCTTTTTGACAAATATTCATATTGTTTCTACTTAAAAACAGCCAATGTACGAAAACGCAAAAGATGAATCAATGATTTTAGAGATCAAATTTCAGTTATTCCCTCATTAAATGTGAAGAAACACACACACACACAAATCTGTGTGTAATTTTCAGAGATCCCAGTGTGTGCTGTGTGCATGTTAGCACGTGCATGTGATTAATGAATGATATGTAATTACTTTCTCCCCTCTCTGCACGACAGCAATTGTTTTAATAACAGCACTGGCCCATCTCTCGGAGCAATGAATGAAAGGACCCATCAGACACTTGGGCAGCTAAAAGACTTTAACACCTTGTGGACTGAGGGGGCGTGGGAAACACAGAGGAAGTGATTGATCTGAATCCGCACACTTTCACACAAGCCAACAGGCCAGGACAGAGTGTCACATGATTCATTTCACAAATAAAAAATAATGGTTTAAATCATATGAGAACATAATTTTATTATTTTCAAAAGTATTTCAAATCATAAGTTCTTTTAAATCTAAAGTGTAAACATCTAGGATTCCCTAATTCACTACAGTAGTGCCAAATTTACACTGCAAAGATGGCACAGAAGCGCTTCTAAAGTGGTAGATGTTTAATTCTGCATGCTCAGAGGTGGCATAAATGCATTTACACAGCAATTTTAGTTGTTACATATTGTTACAACAAAGGTGGGTTAGAGCAGCTATGACATAGTCCAGATTTTATGCAGTATAACATCTTTACACAGAATTTTGTGCAGGAACAGAACAGTCTTAAAAGGAATCATGAACTGAGAAATCAAAATTCCCTTAATCTTTTAATATATAAGAGGTCATTGTGCTATAAAAACATCCTGTAAGTTTCAGAACTCAAAACTTTCTCGTTAGACTAAAAACATCTTATATTAAAGCCAGTCTGCCAAAATGACAGCTTGTGGAATGTGCCCCTTAATAGAGACGTAATAGTGTGGCTAAACACCGCCTTCGCAGAAGAAGATCAACACCTGGTTCTACATCGCTGCCTGTTTAGCCCCGCCCACCAATTCGCACACGTAGTGTAAATAACGAGAGAGGTGACCACAGGTCTATGCAGAAACCAAAGGATAAACTTTATTTGATTAACTTTATTTTTAACCTGACCGCGTCAGTAAGAACTTGGTCCTTTGTTTACTTCATTTTATGATTTGTTTACAAATAAGGCACAATTAGACGCAGGATTTTCAAAAATATTGAAAATATCGTTTGATATGTACTGAGCATTTATGCGTTTTTAACCTAAATCACAACAGTGTTCATCTGTGTATGATGTAGGCTGTCAAACATACACAACTGTTTGCCAATCATAGCAGTGGGTATTTACTTCGAAGTCTACAATCCACCACGCCTGTTCAAACAGAGCGCTCTGATGAGGGGCGTTAAAACAGGACAGAAAATCGCCTTCTTCTCAATTATGATGTTTTTAAAAATCTTGATAACATTATGAGTGGACCTCAGAGAACAGTACAAAATAAAAAACAAAGGCAGTTCATGACCCCTTTAAGATGTGTAAAGATGCCTGTCTTGTGGGTCAGGTTTTGCCTACATTGTTGGGACCAAATGTTACCAAGTATAGTGAAACTGAAATCTCCTACATTGTGAGAACCAGAGCCCACAAGGAAAACAGCTTAATGAACCTATAAATCACATATTTAATAAATAATGTAAAACGTTTTTTATGAGAATTACGCTTAGGGGTAAAGTGAAGGGATTGAAAATATCATTAGTCCCAATCCCAATAGAAATGTGTGTGTACATGTGAATTTACTGAGGTGACACAGTAATACTTTAAGCTAATGTTGACCTTTAAATCAGGAAAGTAGTGATTGCCATTTTAAACTGATCTGTTAGCAGTTGTTCAGTTTGAGGGTTCTGATTTTGGTGAGCAAGTCTGTTCTTGAATTAGTTATAAATGGTAACATCTACCTGGAGTAAAAAGGAGCCTGTCCTTGGCCACTTCACATCCATGAGACTGCATTTTTGATAGCACCATTAAGACAAGCTGTCAGTCACAGGAAGTGTCACAGAAAGTGTTAGAAGGTCGTGACCCTCCAGCTTACTATCATGAAAGCTCAGCTACCATCAGGCTTGACAAGGTGTTTTCATCTTCACATTGAGCAAAGACAAAAAATTAAAGAGTGTTCTGATTATTTATCAATGTTTTTTAAAATAATACGAATGGGGAACAAACTATACAGAAAAACAGAAACATTAGAATCACATTTGGAGATAATGTAATTGTGCTAACAAAAGGTTGCATGTGATAGGTACTAGAGTTACAGAAAAATGTAAACACCTGGGAAATAGGCAATATTTTTTTTATGAAGGTGTGCACCATTTTCCTCCAACACAGCTTCCAACCTTCTTAGAATAGATTTGTACAACTTTTGAATAGTCTCCAGTTGAATGCTGTTCTATCAGAAGATGTGTTGAAGATGTTCTATCAGAACATCTGCCAGTAGCTTCAGAGATGTTGGAGGAAGGAAATGGCTTTTCACCATTCTCTCCAAAACTGCCCACAGTGGTTTGAAAATATTCAAGTCAGGTGACTGATCTGCCAGGGCTCAAGTTCTTCCTAGTGCTCCAACTGTCCAGGTTTTTTGATTTACACTATATTTTTGCATTTTAGCATTGGTGTCTGTGATAAAGTTTTATCAATGGCAGCTCTTTCATGAATGTTGGCTTTGTGAAGTTCTCTGTGATCAATTTTTGTGGAAACATGGTCTTTGAGATGAATATTGAGGTTTGCTGTCACTTTTGCTGTAGTAGATCTGTGTTGTTTGGACAGAGTCCTTCTTCAAAGATCCCTATCATTCACTTTCAGATTCTGGCCACTATTCTTCTTGGCTGATGAAGTCTTGCCATGCTTTGTGTATGCAATAATGATCGTAAAAACTGTTATTATTTGCCCTTTTTTGGAAGTCTAACAAACCACTCATTTCAACAAGCGCTTGTACTAACCACTGCTGAAGTGCTGAAGTGATATACAACCAAGTGAATATAGACAAAAAAATGCCTACAAAAAATGATATTAAGTCTCATAATAATAGGTGTTCACATTATTTTTTCCAACCCCTGTAGGTAAGATGTTTGAAACATCACATCATGCTGAGATTGAAATTTGGAAGTATAATTCGAAACACAGTCCCATTTTTTTAACAATTTTGACATTTATCAATATGCAGTGTCACAATGACGTAGTAAGTCATGTAGTCACAATTTAAAATGTCATGTGCCATGTCAAGTGTAAACAGCAATCTGTTTCGCCTGACCACTTGTGATTGGATCACCCGAGACGGATGTTAATACGAGGTGTAAACAGCGCCTACGGATCTCATAGTCCAATCAGATCGGTGACTGGATTAATGACTATGCATTGTTCAAAGCTATTTGGCCACGTTTTTGTCCAGCTGTGTAATCAGGCATAGATTATTCAATAAACATTCTGGTTTTCTTAATGAGAGGTCTGAATTGTTTGAAAGGCTCATTCAGAGAGCTAAAATAGGTAGGTAAGAAAAGAGCCTCAAAGGAACTGAAAACCCAAAAACATTAGATGAGGTTGAAGCACCTGCAATATAACATATTCAAATCGAGATGAAAAACAATACACTGCCCTGGGATCATTCTTCCATTGTGGAAAAACCTGTTTATAAACGAGTATAAATGTTAGTTTTAAATGACCATTAGCCATGCAGTGATAGATCTAAATGTGATTATCTGAAGCAAGAGTTGATAGTGTTAAGAAAAAGTCAAAATGAGTAATGCTTTGTGTGTGCATGTGTGGGCAAGGTGGGGAATTTAGGGCCAATACGCTACCCAAAATCCATGTGCTGAAATGAAATCACCAGTGCTCCAGCCAATCGGTGTAATTTATTCAGAGACAGTCACAATCAATAAATAAACAGCACAAAGCAGTCCAAGAGGGGAAGACACAATAGATTACACAGGAAAAAAGATGATAGGGACACACTGACATGATAAAGGAGAAAAGACGGAGGGCTTGAGACGAGGGACTCATCAGCGCCGTTTCATTTTTTCCAGGAAATGTCTTCTTGGATGCCAGAGAAGGTAAAGATGGAGAGGCATCTGGAGAGAAGGGATGCATGTAGGAGTTTATGTGTATATGTGTGTTGTGTATAGGGACTGGAGATGAATGGAGGAGATTTCAACACGGATTTGGGACTGCAAACAATCCACACACACCGACAAAGAGGGGAAATCACGCAACAGTGCTCACACTTCAGTCCCTGGATCCTCTCTCAATCTCTCTTTCTCTTTGCGTCATCATCCATCTATCACTGTCTGTCTGTCTGTCTATGTCTACACATGACCAAAAATATTTATACACATGCAAAAAAGTGTATTATGATGGCTGAAACTTATTTTCTCTCTGCTTTATAGTATACTTCATGCATCAAATACAAAAGAAAAGGTTTTAAATGGATAGTTCACCCAAAAATTAAAAGTCTGTCATTAATTACTCACCCTCATGTCGTTCCAAACCTGTAAGACCTTTGTTCATCTTCGGAACACAAATTAAGATATTTTTGATGCATTCCGAGAGCTCTCTGACCCTCCCATAAACAGCAAGGATACTTACACGATAAAGGCTCAGAAACGTGGCAAGGAGATCGTTAAAATAATCCATGTGACATCAGTGGAACTGTAAATTGTAACTGTAAAACTGTAATTTTATGAAACTACTAGAATACTTTTTGTTCCAAACAACGTATGCTGTTCTGTGTCAGCAGCACCGTACGCAGATACGCTGTTTACGTTGTTTACACTTTGATGTGAACGCAAACAACGTATCCGTGTACATACAGTACATTGCAAACATTGTTTATGTATGTGATACTCTCCAAAATGGCGTTATAGGGTGACGCGGAGGAGACGAATTGTTGAATAAAGTCGTTATTTTTGTTTTCTTTGCGCACAAAAAGTATTCGCGTAGCTTCGTAAAGTTACGGTTGAACAACTGATGTCACATGGATTATTTTAACGATGTCCTTGCTACGTTTCTGAGCCTTGATGATCAT
>NW_015536535.1:2363974-2388393 GCF_001515605.1 Sinocyclocheilus anshuiensis
CTCATGTCGTTCCAAACCTGTAAGACCTTCGTTCATCTTCGGAACACAAATTAAGATATTTTTGATGCATTCCGAGAGCTCTCTGACCCTCCCATAAACAGCAAGGATACTTACACGATAAAGGCTCAGAAACGTGGCAAGGAGATCGTTAAAATAATCCATGTGACATCAGTGGAACTGTAAATTGTAACTGTAAAACTGTAATTTTATGAAACTACTAGAATACTTTTTGTTCCAAACAACGTATGCTGTTCTGTGTCAGCAGCACCGTACGCAGATACGCTGTTTACGTTGTTTACACTTTGATGTGAACGCAAACAACGTATCCGTGTACATACAGTACATTGCAAACATTGTTTATGTATGTGATACTCTCCAAAATGGCGTTATAGGGTGACGCGGAGGAGACGAATTGTTGAATAAAGTCGTTATTTTTGTTTTCTTTGCGCACAAAAAGTATTCTCGTAGCTTCGTAAAGTTACGGTTGAACCACTGATGTCACATGGATTATTTTAACAATCTCCTTGCTATGTTTCTAAACCTTGATCGTGTAAGGATCCTTGCTGTCTATGGAGGGTCAGAGAGCTCTCAGAATGCATCAAAAATATCTTAATCTGTGTTCCGAAGATGAACAAAGGTCTTACAGGTTGGGAACGACATGAGGGTGAGTAATTAATTACATAATTTTCATTTTTGGGTGAACTATCCCTTTAAGTAGTGATATAATGTCTTTTCATCCTCCTTTATTCTACAATATATCTACTATATATCTCTTATATCTACAAAATCACTTGTAAAACAGATTGTAACGTGTGTTCACCATGCCCTGCTGTTAACTTCCTCAGGTCTGTCATACGTTCTCCTGTGTTCTCATGAGGCTGCAAAAAAGTAATTCACCAGATTGTTACAGCATGACAATCAAGACACTCAAACCAAATAAACATGGAACACAGAGTGTAACATTTTCTACGTGATTGTGCAAGTGCATGTCTGTGCATCAGTTTGCATGTGCTCTAATTTCAGATCAATCAATCAAAGGTAGTGTCATAAAAATATGTGTTGTAGAGGCACACAATAACCTTTCCATTATCATAAAACATGTATTCTTATCCTTGATGATGGATCTTTCTCTCTCTTGCACACACACACAAACACAACTGCAACACACACAGACACATTCCCACAACTTATGATGTGCTGACAGGATTTAAATCCCTTCAGAAGACTGACCAGGAGGGAATGGGAGGGTGTGTCAGGAAGGAACATTTTTGTGTGTTCCTGTAGCCTAGTCTTCCTTTCCCACTGCCGCACACATACACTCATACACACAGTCACATACACACTTTCCAGGCAGAGGTAGGGTGTGCTATGGACGAAATGAGTCGGTCATTCACACATCCTGTCAATCACTCACATTTACCAAGTGAGGTTTGAGGACAAAATTGTACTCAGTTGCTACTGTAAAAAAGGCTTACCGTTACTGTTGCAAAAGTTAGTGTGTTGTATTCATAATTACCTTTACATGAAAACAACAGAAGTCTAAGTCTAATGTTCTCATTCAGATAGCCAAGTAAATGTGTGTCAAATGTTCCTCACATAACGTACACCTGCTATTTCATATCACTGTCATCATCTCGATTTCATGCACACACAGTCTCACACAAACACGCACAATCTCTGACACAATCTATAACCACTCCAAACCATAGACAAGCAGTACCACCCACTTCGCCAGTATGCAAACAGCTAGAATAAAAGTAACAAGAGTTAAAACTAAATTGCATTTTTTTATGTTAAAATATTTACCTTATTCCATCTTACAGTTTTTTATAATCACTAGGACCCATGTTTCAATATTTCAAAACTCTTCACACAGTGAGCACAACAGCATTCCATGTGGGTTAAACTGTGGATCAGTTATCACTGTGTTGGAACAAAATGCATTCAATGACTACATCTTTCATGATATGAATTCTTCTCTCACTCAGACACAACTGCCACCCAAACAGTGTTGCCAGATTGTATAAACAATTTCCAGCCCAAAAGCTCACCAAATCCCGCCCACTCTAACAAAAACCGCCCAAAAATTCTAATGTGATAGAATGTTATTGCCATATCGATAAAGACCAATAAGGACCAATTCAACATCTTAAAACTAAATAATGATGACAAAATAATATAAAAATAGACAAATTTCCTAGGAAACTGGTAAAATCAGGGCAAATACATTAAAGAGAACTGACCCCAAACCAGCCCAAATTTTGTCCACCTACTCAAAATAATTTTTACCCGCACAAATAAATTCAAAACCGCCCCCAACTCTATTATCTACAGGCTAATTTGCATATTTATATATTCCTTTCAAAAAGTGTTAAACCTAAGTTTAAAATCAAAACATTATACAAAACCGAATAAAACAGCAATTTGATGCAGTTATACAGTAATACCATGTTGAAATATATTCTACATTTAAAAAAAAAAATAAAAAACTATCAAGCCAGTTGGGTGTTAGTCTTTCAATTTCAGGACCATCTATATAAAAAGGGAGGCTTCAGGAATAATTTTGTAATGTAATGTTAACATTGACCATGTGACATACAGGTGCATCTCAATAAATTAGAATGTCGTGGAAAAGTTCATTTATTTCAGTAATTCAACTCAAATTGTGAAACTTGTGTATTAAATAAATTCAATGCACACAGACTGAAGTAGTTTAAGTCTTTGGTTCTTTTAATTGTGATGATTTTGGCTCACATTTAACAAAAACCCACCAATTCACTATCTCAACAAATTAGAATACTTCATAAGACCAATAAAAAAAAACATTTTTAGTGAATTGTTGGCCTTCTGGAAAGTATGTTCATTTACTGTACATGTACTCAATACTTGGTAGGGGTTCCTTTTGCTTTAATTACTGCCTCAATTCGGCGTGGCATGGAGGTGATCAGTTTGTGGCACTGCTGAGGTGGTATGGAAGCCCAGGTTTCTTTGACAATTAAAAGAACCAAAGACTTAAACTACTTCAGTCTGTGTGCATTGAATTTATTTAATACACGAGTTTCACAATTTGAGTTGAATTACTGAAATAAATTAACTTTTCCACGACATTCTAATTTATTGAGATGCACCTGTATACTGCAGTGAATTCTGCCTTGATTTGACGTGTATTAAGTATTTTGTTAGTTGTAGTGCATTTTGAATGTGAAATTAACTGCAGTGACAAAATTAAAGTTGGTTAGAAGAACTATGTGAAGAGTTGTGAAAAAGTGGCCTAAGTATTGAGCAATGTGTCTTAGCAACTGTAAAAAAAACTAAGTAAACAAAAATAAACTAAGTAAACAAAAGTATAAACATTTTGTATGCTGATTCTCCCAAAAAGTATAAACAGTGTTGTGCCATCAAGCATTGTTTTGTTTAAGAACACCAGCCTGACACCAAGCCTCATTCCAAACGCCTACCAACATCCTTGTGGACCTCAACTAATCCATTTTGTTGATGTAAAGCTGCATAGGCTGTTGAGTAGTGGTAGCTTGTTGGCATTAGTGTGGACCCAGAAAAATAGCACAGTGGCTGCAAAGCGTGCTCGCAAGCAGCCTTCTGAAACCTAAAAGGCCAAATTGGACACCCTACGATTTTAAGGACCATGTATATGCACACACAACAACCATTGCAAGTCCACAAAAACACATTAAGTGGGCCATTTGGGGCAGGGCCAGTGCTTACATTCTGGGAACCAAAAACAAACATTTCTAGAAAGTTCCCAAAGTGTATTAAATGTTAATTTTTTGTTAGGCAGAAAAAATGTCTTTTACAGAAGTAGAATGATTGTTCAGTTTTGCAGAAAGCACCCCTAAAAATCCATTAGGGAACATTCTGTAATTTTTAGGTTGTCTTGAAAAACTTCCCTATAATATTCTGAGCATTTTATTTTCTGGAAAAGATAAATAAATAAATAAATAAATACATACATACATGTTTTTGTGTGTGTCTGGGAACAAAAGTGTAAGTCCCTGTTCCCTAATAAATGAAAACCATTACATTTGCCATAAGTATGCCCGTCCTAATGATTTCAGAAAGAGAGCAAAAAGAGAGAGAATGTGTGAAAGGGAGAAAAAGAGGAAGGAAGAATGAGGTGATCTTGGAGGGAGAAATGGAAACAGTGTTTTATTTTCAGAAGAATGAGCCCGCCGAGACATTTATCGGGAATGAATAGCCTATAAACATACAAACTCACAGACACATCCTCAGGGTTTGGGTTGGATCCACTATGCTATTGTTAGCTTGTGTTTTTATATATACGACAAAACTTAGAAAAACAACCTAAAGTTACGAGTCACATGAGTGTAGCTATAAGAGGTAAATAACTCTTATAATGTCAGGATATGTAAGTGTGCATGCAAGCATGCATGTGTTTGAGTATGTCACATAGATTAGCGCAGCTGTACTGGTCAGTGTAGATAGCAATATATCACAAAGTCCTCCTCCGTCCATCTTTATTTCAGTTATGCATATACAGTACACTCACACGCATACAAATATAGTAATGTCTGAGAGACTTGGACAGATGACAAGTGAATACTTCTGTTTCTCTCTTTTCTATTTGAAAAAAGGGTAGAGCTATAATGCAGATACAATGGAGCTGTTCTGTGGTTCTAAAACCCGGAAGAGAATTAGGATTTTTGAGACATAAATTACTTCAGGAATTTAATGGGTTTTTAGAATAGTAGTTTTTGAATTATGAGTAAAATAAGATCTCTATTTAATATTACTTGAATAGATTTTGCTGTTTTGTTTTACAACATAGTCTCAAATGAGAATTTTGAAACCATTGCAAGCTTTAAAAATGTAAGTGGCTAACAAATTGCTATATGAGAACTACAACTTCAAGGATGGGATTTTACTCCGAGAATCAGACAACCACTATAGTTCTTACCAATTGGTTATAACTTAAAATTAGAAATTAAAAATTGTATTTGAGGTATGACTGTGTGTAATTTATTAAATAGAATGAAAATATGAAAGTCTGTACAAGTAATGTTAACCACAGACCTGCATCTTGCCAAGCAACTGTCAGTGAGATGAATGGGAATACTTACAGACGTTTTTGGTCCTATACATAAGTGGAAAAAAAAAGCCAAAATAAAAGAACATCATCAATCGATTACACTGAAAATGTTCTAAAATGAGAGAGCTTCCAGTACCATTGTGTCTACAGTACCATTAAATTTTTTTTTTCAACTGCTTACACACAAAATCTTTTCTTGTCACACAATTTCTGAAACCTGAAATCCAAACACCAGAACCACACACCAAATCTGCAAAACCATATGCTAATTCTCGGCCTTTGACTCAGTTTTCAACTTTATAAAACACTTTTTGCAAAACACAACACACAATTCTCTATGTAACACACATACATCTAACAGGAAATAATATTATGGCAAAGGTGTTTGCTTTTGAGATGTGTTTGTAATGTTTTGAATGCAGTGCTTCATTTTGCAAGAGATGTGAGGCATTTTGCATTTTGTGTGTGCAATTCTTGGATTTGTGTGTAAAGTTTAAAAAAAAAAAGAGGCAAAGATTTGAAAATGTGTGTAAGCAGAAAAAAAATTGTAATTGAAGTAAAAAGCGGGCAAACAATTTCTCAAATACAACAAAACGTGATCTTAATATATCATCCATGAAACAAATTCAGCAGCTGTGCCTATCCACCTGAATTCCAGTTTCAGATGTACTGAATGAATCTGTTCTCAGGGCCAGATGTACATTTGTGATCTCCAGGAGTAAAAGTAAAGATAAAAAGATTTGGATTATAATCCAAATCCAATAGATTATAATTAAATTCATCATTATTTTAAATGTGGTTGTCTGATTTAACATTTTAGAATTGTAACTGTTCTGCTGCAATTATGGTGAAAAATGCACTCAAATGCACACACAAACATACATGCACAGACTTCTGCTTGTGGTTTAGTTCATTATCTTTCAAGTTCTCAGTATTTCAAAGTCTGTGTGTGTATGAGAACATATAAATAATAGGAAGTCAAGTTGTGAGTTTTCAGGAAAACTAAGTTGAAAGCAAAGCAGAGCGTGTTTACAAGGCAACACATCATTACATGAGAAACTAAATGACTGTATTTAGTCTAATAATCAACATACATTAATCTCACCACCACCAATCTGTCCTTCGGCTCTATCTCTATTCTCTGTCCTCATTCTTCCTCATTCACACACAAACACACACACACACACACACACACACACACACACACACACACACACACACACACACACACTGACCTGTCCAGTGTCCACAGTTTTATTCCTTAAGATTCTGGAATGCTGAGCTGTGTTTCTCTCAGATTACCCTAATTACTCTTAAACTCTTTTTATTATTCATGTGTCCTCCTTAATTATTCATGACTTAACATTCAAGTCCATGCCCCCTGTATTCAGCCTATTAGCAATCCATTACGCCTATGGAGAGTCAACAATCCTGTGTGTGTGTGTGTGTGTGTGTGTGTGTTTATAGATCAAACATCTATGGAAAATTAAAGTTAAACATATAACATCAGATGGCTAAATCAAATGAATTTGATAAACACTCATTTGCGAAAACAAGGCTGAAAATAATTGAAGTTGGCAGCTTTATTGGTAGCATCTGATATCTCACTGTTCACACACACACACACACACACACACACACACACACACACACAAATGCCGGCCAAGTTAATCATGCCATTGACAGACCCCTGAAAGGGCTGCATGGGTGGCCTGTAACTACCCATCATGCCTTTGGAGGAAGAGGAAGGTGGCGACACAACATATGCATGCATCAGTATATCATGCAGTTACGAGAATGAATCCGTGCACTACATGTAAAAAGAAAACTACATTTAGAGCATGACAGCTGATTTATCATTCATAATGAAATATGAAACCCAGCACACAAACACAAACACACACACACAGTCTGGTTTGCTATCCTTGTGGGGACTGTCCATAGGCGTAATGGTTTTTCTACTGTACAGACCGTATATCCTATTGCCCTACACCAACCCCACACCTAAACCTACCCCTTATAGGAAACTTTCTGCATTTTTATATAAAAAAAAAAAAATTAATTCTGTATGATTTATAAGCTTGTTTCCTCATTGGGACCTAAAAATGTCCCCACAAGGTCAAAATTTACTGGTATTACTGTCCTTGTAGGGACATTTGGTCCCCATAACGTGATAAATACCATGTACACACACACACACACACACACACTCACAAGGTCAAAATTTACTGGTATTACTGTCCTTGTGGGGACATTTGGTCCCCATAACATGATAAATACCCGGTACACACACACACACACACACACACACACACACACACACACATAAGCATGCCTGGGTAATATATTAGAATAGCAGTTTTCATTTTAAGTAGAATAAGGTCTGTGGTTAACATTACATTAATAGACCTTTGTTCTACAACATAAATTGTCATAATTCAAACATGAATTTTGAAGCTGCAACTTTTGAATATGCAATTTTCTAACAAGTTTCTATATGAGGACTGCAACAGTTGCCTGATTCGTCAAGCACACAAACTCACATCCTTGTGGTAGATGGAGTCCTGAACTTGGGTAGTAACTTAGTAATTTGCATTTTAAAAAACACAGTGGCTTCAAAATTTGCATTTGACTGTGTTGTTTATGTTGTAGAACAAAATATGAAAGTCTTTAATAAATTATAACCACACTGTGCTTGAAAATAGAAACATTTTATTTAAAAAAAAAAAACATTTCCAAAAAAACCAATATTTTAAAAAATGTTAGTTACGGGCCACAAACAGAATAGCTCTAATAAAAAAATGTTACAGTAACGCTGAGTTAAAATTATTTCTGTGAATCATAGTTTGAAGCTAAAAAAATCAGAGTCTGTGACCATCATACACCATATGCAATTTTCTATGAACCTGTCAACTCAAATCTGCAGACTAGCTCTGACTTTCAGCAACTAGCATCAACTTCTTCAGACTGTAAATTGGGGGGAAATGGGGCAAAAGTCGTGTAGTGTATTCCAGCCTTAAAAATATACATGAAAAATATAATTCTACCTTCTGTTCATTTAGTGAAAAACAATGTGGAAAGCATTGCTTGTTTGTAACTAGATTTTACTGCATCTTTTTTTGCACATTTTGCATCTGCTTGATAACAGTTGCTGTGTGGTTGAAAATGATGGCTCCTCTGGATAAAATCACCCAAGCCATTTCAGAGCAAATATATAAATATTAAAATATATACTGAATCACTAAAAGGCTGGAAATGATCAAGATATAATTTTCTTTCGACCAGCCCTACTCGCAAATACGCACATATACACTTGAAGTAAATCTGGCATGCAGAATTATTAGTTTATAGCACTTACATTTTTCACATTCTGTCTGTTCTTATCTGGGTGCAGCACACACATTTGACAGGCCAGTAGGATCAGCCTGCATAAACACAAACTGAGGAATTCTCAATGTCTGAGCTCACCCCAGAGTACAGGTCCTCAGGGAAGGCCTTCTCTTCCTCCATATCTGAACAGAGTTTCTACAGTTTACAGTCAAGTTAATCTTCCCAGAATGCAGAAAGAGAGAGAACTATGAGAAAAAGTCATTTAAAGGCTAATCTAAACTTTAATGGAACAGATAAGCAATCAATATGTAGAGTGCTAATATCTCAGTCTCCATCAATTTCATTTTCAGGTGAGACTTACAATCTCCTCCAAGTCTGCACCCCTAAATGAGGAATGCTGAATCTTTATTGTTTTCTATACAGTAGATATTTGCAAAACAATTTTAAACCATGCACAAACAGGGGAATCATGCAGATTTTTTATATGAGGGGGACCCAGTCCAGTCATTTGGTTCCCTATAATTACTTACTCAGAGTTACTTTTAATGTGTAAAAGACAGAATGATCTTGTGGTAGGTCGAGAGGTTAAAGTTCCATTATAGTTTTGTGTTTTTTTAAAAACCAAGCAAATTTGCAACTGAATGACAGACAGTGATTGCAATGTATTTTTTTACTTGTCTGGTAAAAGCAGCTTTAACATTTTGTTCCATGGGAAAAAATAATAAGACATGAGAATGTAGATGATTACAAAATTTTAAGTAATTTATTTGTGGAAGGTGTAACTCAGTTCCAACTCAGTTAAACATCTGAAACACACTTTGACTAACTGTCAAACACTGATATACAACAGAGAAAGAGAGATAAACAACACATGAACATCACTTCTTCACTCATATGATCGAAATACTCCTGATCTCTCTTTCATGTCATGGGATCTGCTCTACTTTTCCTTTTCCCCAGCCCTCCTCCCATCTCTTGTTTTCTAGCCACCTCATGCTGTGTTCAAATTCCAGAGACTTAATTAACCTTCAGAGACCCAAGCATTTATATTGATTGTATTATTTCCCCACCTTTAAACTTGTTTTTAAGCCAATGAAACATGACTTTCTTCCCATCAAGCTAGAAGGCTGAAATTTAGATATGTTCATCTCAGAGCAGCCTTCTTACACTCGATCCTGAAATATGCCTGCATCTCGCCAATCCCCTTTAAATTATTTTAAAATGCATATTAGGGGCACAGTTGCACTGAATTGTATATACCCTTCTTAGTACACAAGAAGTTTGAAGCCTTTTTATGTTAATCTCAGAGCAGCTCTCTATCATGATATAAAGTTTAATGATTTGAAATAGTTTATCAATGATTTATTGAATGGGCCAATTGGACATTGTTTGGCTTGTTAGCATAGTCCTGCTGCTGTTAGAGTGTTTTGGCTGCAGCAAGCAAAATTGTCTTCATTAAAGTCAATGAAAACTGTGGGGGGAAATGTAGTATACATTAAATTGATCAAAAGACTTTTGCATTGTTATGAAAAATTCATTTAAAACAGATGCTGTTGTTTTTACTTTCTGTTCATCAAAAGTATCCTGAATTTGAATAAACATGTTAAGCAGCGCAACTGTTTTCAACTTATAAAATAATAAGAAATGTTTCTTGAGCACCAAATCAGCATATTTCTAAAGCATCATGAGGCACTGAAGATGCCTGCTGAAAATTCAGCTTTGCTATTACAGGAATACATTTTTAAATATATTAGTTATTTTAAATGGTAATAATAGTTCTTCACCATATTACTGTTTTACTGTCATTTTGAACAAATAAACACAGCCTTTGTCAGCATAAGAGATTTCTTTCAAAAACATTAAAAAAAACTTAGAACCCCAAACTTTTAAAGGACAGTTACTAAATTTGTTCCAAAGCAGCCAGCAGTATAGTGTTAGTAGGCAGATGCTGTGTGACTTTGGCATGCTGGGAGTTCCAAACTGTAAATATTTTCTAGCCAAATGTATTGCTATGATACATTTCAGAACATTAGCTGCTGTTGTATTGTGATGTTTTAACCCATATTTTATGAAACATAAATATTATTTAATTGCTTCAAACAATTAATGCAGTTTTCCAACAGTGAGTGTCTGGGGATTAAAAGTGAATTTATAAAACAAACACACACTCATATAATAAGCCGTTAACGGTTCTTGTTCTGGGAACATGGGCCCTAAATACTTCTAACAAGGGCTTAAATTCTTCAAACTCAAAGCCATGTCATATTAGTTTTAGATATTTTCCTTCTAAAACCACCTCACACACTCAAACACAGACATTGGACTTAATGGTTTTTGTTCGTGCCTACTGGGTCTGTGGTTAGCCACAAGCCAATCAACAAATCAATGTAGTGCTGCCTCAAAAGACAGACTGACAGACAGACACACACACACACACACACACACACACACACACACACACACACACACACACACACCATTTTAACTGCACTACTCAAGATAGCACAGACACAATGTATGAATTACACAATGTATACTGAAAATATTTAGAATAAAATATTGTGTTAATATATTCAAATATATTGAATAACACATAAGGAATTGTTGCTTTTCATATAGTATGTTGAAAAATATGTGACAGTATATCGTAACATGCAATTATATTATATTCAGTAAAACACTTCAAATTATATAGATGTACATGCGATAAAATACATTTATTTGGGAACTTGTATGTGCAATATATACAATTACGAGTAATAATACAATAATATATATATAGTGACATACATCCATATAATTGTATATACTGTATCTACATATTGCCTACCATGTTGTCATGACCTTAAAAAGAGTTGTCCAAAAATATATATATATATTTTTAGTAATATTTTTTCCTATACACCATCACACATTTTCATATATGAAATGTGCAACTATACAAACAATAAAGTCAGATAAAACTTATAAATATGCATTCAGCTTTATACAAAACTGCGCATTAAGTCATGAAAGAGAAATTAATTAATTGAGCATTTCCATAAAGCTATTACATTTTTTATTATATCATGCATATATTGCAGTATCCTGAAAAATGCAAATACTAGTTTCCCATATGAAAATGTATTATTTAATATTAATTTATTCCCATACATTTCCCATATGCATTCTTATTGAACATCCTAAATAAAAATATACACAAATACAACATTACAAATTCATATACAGATATACACATACAGATTGGCTTACATTTATCAAAAACATATGGCATAAAATAGCTTTAATCAAAATCCAGCTTCAGTAATTCTTGGGCCTCTGTCACACACACAAAAATCTATTTGGAACCAACTGATACTAGTGATCAACAATCATTTCCATGTATACAGTATATTTGAATCAAACATGTTGTTTTTTCTGTCTCTCTTTCTTTACTCGTGAAATAAAAACAACCTTTTGAAAATCAAAGGCTGCAGTTTGTCTGCTTAGTTTCAGCAATTATTGAAGAAAAAAAAAGGAAGAGAGAAGGGGAGGGTTTTTTTTGTGTTTTTTTTTTACACACCTGCAGTCACTGCTTGGATCCAATAAATGTCTAATTTTGATTAATGAGATATTCAAATGGTTCTCAGTTTTGGATCTGTAGCTAAATGCATATGACATGCACATCCATCATTAGCTTGAAGAGCATTATTTAAAACAATGATCTTTCACGGTGCTTTGTACATGTGTCCCCTATGTCCTGTTTGCATACCGTGATCTTAGATGAAGTTGACCAGGGCCAGGGCCATAGGAGGACAGCAAGTGCACGTGTGTGAACTTGCACGTACGTGTGCATGGATTTCGGCATACCAGAAATATAAATTATTTATTTTCTGATTCCTCATACACACATAGGAATACACACATACACAGAGATCTCTTAACCTTGTTAGGTGACCATATGTAAGAGACGCTGAACATCATGGGCTTAACTGAGGAGTTTAGATCATTGTCGCCATCTAGAGGATACTAGGAGCTCTTATCAGTCTATTTTTTTTTTAAGAAACTGAATGGTAATTTATTACAAAATGTATGTATGTTAATGAGAAATGCTTTTAATTATTTCTGAGCGTTTGTTTTTAGGCTTCTTTTTTCATGTTAGATTAACTGTGACAGTTTTTTGTATTTGTTTAATTTTTTTTTTTTTATTTTGTAAAGAGGGCCCCTTTTAAATCTGTTCTGATGGTTTATGGTCCTCAATGTTCATGCTATTATGAGCTAAAGTGGCATAAACTATGTCATATGACAACTAGAGTCTGAAAATATTAATGAATGGGACTGTGCTATTGCTTAAATATGAGATTGCATATGCTATGTGTTACCCTTCTGATGGTTAACATGTTGTTTTGCTGGACTGTGCTGGTCATTTATGGTCATATAATGGTTGTTTTATAATCTTTAAATCACTGTTAAACTTCTTCTGAACGTCTGTCCTGCTTATACATGAATGCAGAGCCTATGGGCAATTAAATGTCTATTATAATCACACTTAAATTACATTAAACACTGTGTAGATAAATTTACATTTAAGTGATCACAAAAATCCCAAAGAATATAAACGTCCATCACAAATCTATCCAAAACAGTTCCAATTTTGCATATAGTTTACCCTGAATGTCAAAATATATTACATAGAGAAATATTGAACCTAATAAATGAGTCTTCGGTCTGAACATGCGTGACATTTCTGTTTCTGAAAAAAAAATTACTAAAATAATTATAAAATTAAACCCTTAAAACAGAAGAAAAAATATTTTCTTAAACCAATAAAACTTGCAACACAATATTCAGTCTTTTCGGATCTACACTGTAAAAAAAAAAATCCGTAAAAAAACGGATAATGTACTGGCAGAAAATTTCCAGCACATTTTCTTTTAAATTTATGGACATTTCCTTCAACTTTAAAACAGAAAATTCTGTAGATTTACATTATCTTCTGTACCATAAATTGACAATCCGTTATGCAGAAATTTCTACAAAATTATAGCATAGGCCTATCTTTAATAACAAATAAATCCAGCACTATATATACAAATAGAACATGGGTTTATTTTTACCTCATGTAAACATTCTTAAAAGTGCATTCAGTGGCTTTTGTTTGCCTTAAACAGGTGAAGACAAAAATATTATGACATCAATTAATTTAACAATGTGTAAAGCACCATTACAAATTATTGTATTGTGGAACACTTTTTAGTTTTAAACAGCAACAGACAGAAAAAAAGAAAACATGAGCAGGAACTTGTACAATATTGGTGTTGCACCAAATAGTGGTCACAAAGATAAACTTCACTGTGAAACAGTCAAGATTCAAAACATTTTCAAATACATGGGAAAAAACTAAATACAGACAGGGCTGTCATTAATAATTGCTATATACTTATAGTCAATAGTCAAGAGAAATGTTCCAGTGTTGACACCATTTTCCTATAGGAGAACACAATATTATTTAAAAGGACAGTTCACCCAAAAATGTGAATTCGGTCATCAGTTACTCACCCTCATACCGTTCCAAATCCATAAGATTTTTATTCATCTTAATTTAGAACACAAATTAAGAGTATTTTTAATGAAATCTCTGTGCTTTCTGTCCCTCCATTGACATCCTATGCAACTACCATTTCAAGGTCCAATAAGGTATAGCTCTCAGATTTCATTAAAAAGGATCTTCACTAGCATTCCAAAAATGAACAAAAGTCTAACAGGTTTGGAATGAGAATTTTCCTATAATATTTGGGGTGAAATAACCCTTTAAATTAGATTACTAACCTCTAATTCATGCTAAATTATCTGCATCTACAATTGACATGGTTCTGCAAAAATACTTTCTTGTACAGCATTTGAAAATATGGAACAAAGATTCATGCACTCATGCCTCATATTTCAATGTGAAACTAGGAGAACTATTTACTTGCAATTATTGTGTGTTCTTGGGTAAAGTTCTAGATTTGAGTGTATGAGCGGACTTGGATCATGTTCCTGAAACCAGTATGGCTTGTTTAATTTGTGGAATTTGTAAATTAGTGTGTAAACAGAGGCCCAGTTTAGAGAGCTAGGCCCAATATGAGGAAGGAGGGGGTGAGGAGCAGCTGAAATGCAAGGAGTTTGTAGTCTGAAAGCTTTTCCACAGACAACTCAGTTACTTTCACTAGGTCAAGACAGGACAGGACAAGTCTCTGCAAACACGACACACACAAGTCATGCATTAATCATGGAAGATCCATTCAAGAGACAGTCACTGCCTGAGAATAAGAGTGAGGCAGAGAGAGGGGAAGACGATTCAGTGCATTAAAAAAAAAAAACTACAGACACAGATGGGTATGTAATCAGGTTTCTCAGTTGTGTATTCAAATATGTGTGCATTTATGTGTATAAGTTATGCATTTGTCATTCAAACAAGAAAGAAATAAATAATGAAAACACACAATGCTACTGGTTTTGGTCGCCTCACCAAACAACATAACACAAACCAGGTGCCTGTGTCTCTTGTTCTTTCTCTCTCAGTGGCACCTTTAACCCACAACATCTGTTTGCAGTTTCATTTTGTAAGGCTTAAACTGCAGTCAGTTATAAATCGAAACAGACAAAAAAAATCTAAGCATAAAATCAAGTGATGAACCATTAAACAGTCTTAGAGCTTTACACTTTGAAGATAATTTCACTGTTTTGATCTGTCAGAATCTGAGTCAAGGTGTGTGAGCCAATTTTTCTGAAATATCTGGAAAGCTCAGCGCCAACAAGTGGGGGTCCTAATGAGAAAACATTGATTTTCTACAGGAAATGGAACAGAGGAGATTAAATGTTTTTTTTCCACCAGCGATGTTTGCACGTTCCTTCACACACCACAAAATTCTTCTACACTGCCAAACATTTTATCTATCAACAGGAGAGCCATTGACTGATTTATACCAGTGTACTGAACCACCACGCCAAATAAAACCACAGCAAATAATTACTATTATAAAATCCAACAACAGACATTATATAGTACAAACATCTTCCATTTTTGAGAGAACATGCAGGAATGAGGATAGTGAGAGTTATCGAAACCTGTCATGGAAATGAGCCTGTTGTGCAAAGAGCTCGAGAGTCCTTGTGTGTTTGCCAGTCGTTTTTAAAAACCACTTAGCATTGGAAAAATTAAAATGGTAATGGATTCACTGCCAGAGATTGTGCGTAAAACCTTTAAAAACCTGTTAGCAAGTGTCCAATTACAACAGTGGTGTTATTATTTTGACATAAATCAGGAACCAAGTAAAAACAGTCATGACTACACAGTATGACAATTTTAGTCACTATAGTTATTATGTTATTTGTAGGTCAGCATTCACCAGAGATGATGCATCCTGCAATAATATGCAATAATATGTCATATCCATATACATCTTATTAGCAAACGTGTTTTATGCACATGCATACCACTATCTGGGCTTGTGTCAAATAATATCCACATCTCTTGTTTTCCTTGCCAGCAAATAACTGTTGATTTTGAGCATTTTGGAGTTAGTTGCTTATAAAAAACATGCAATAAGGTACAACTAATAAATATAGCTGCAAGCAGTGATAATGGACCGCACCACTATGGTGCCTTCGCAATATTGTGGCTCTATAGTACAATAATACAATAATATACAATACTAATATTACAATACAATACACTGTGAGCAAATGCATTTAAGCAGGTTGATATAAGAGGACTACTGTATTTCAAAGTCTATTGAAAGTGCTACACTTTCTGTTGAATCTATATACACATACATATTAGACCAACAATATTCTACTAGATGTTGGCCCAGCCATTTTACCAGACAGTATATATTTATATGGTTACCGTTACAGGATGTTTGTTTTATTTTTAGCTTTATTTATAATGTTGCTGTAATTGTGTCATAATTATCTTTTTTAATGTATTGATAATCAGCAATATTTAGATTTGTTCATTAAATGATAAGGGCTGATGTGCGTCTCATTAAGAACAACAAAAAATGAAACATCATTATTCAAATCTTTATTATTTTTAGGTAAGACACAATACCTGAGGTTTTTCCATGGGCACTGTAAATAGCATTGTATCAAAACATTAGCTAAATAACAAATGAGCAAATTAGAAATCTTACTAAATTCACCAAGCACCTCATCTGGCAATAATGATTCCATAAGATACTGCAATAAACTTGCTATTAAACTTGAATATTGTCTTGAATAAGGAAATGTATGTTGTCTTTTCATATGTCAGGCATATAAAAAGATCTGCTTTAAAAAAATACAAATATCTCCAGTAAGGCTAAAAACAGCCTGTGCATTGGAATCTCTGACATAAATTGCCCCTGGTGATCTGGGTGGTAATGGGTAATTGGTTGATCGACCCAATTAAATAATCACTCTTACTTTATTTCTGTGGACAAACCTATGACTTGCTATATGTGCTGCATCTCTTTTCAAACTCTGCTTTAGGTTTCTGCAACAAGCTTTGGAAAAAGATTGAATAAGATCCATTGGGCTAGAGAGCAGATGACAGAGAGGGTTGAAAAAAGGGGCTTATAACACTTACCTTTTCAAAGTGGCTGGAAATGGCAAGAGGCAAGAAATGTAACACATTTTCTGTGTATGATTTTACAGTGTATTCAGTTGCTGCTTCTTGCACTGGACAGAATATGTCTTTAGCATCTATTTTTGGAAAATCAGTATGCCACACACACAATTGCTGATTGTGTGCTGCTGATCCTCCAGACAGATGAGTTTGAATTTATCTTTGTGAAGATTGCAGATATTATTTATTATTTCCTGCTGACACCGAGGTTTGACAGTGGATTGTACTTTAATCCTTCTCCATGGATTCACAAAATTATTTTGACTTCCAGAAGTGAGGCCTATGCAGCATCAAATAACATTTAAAATATGCAAAATAAATAAATAAATAAACTCCAAAACCATGTAAATTTTACATTTAATACTAAAAAAAAACACTCATGCAGACGTACACTCAAGTATGTCTGCATTATATGAGTCTGGTTTAAAGCCTACTGTTTTAATTATCTGTGCTCTGAAGTAATTAAGTTACTTTTTAACCACCATTTAGATATTTCCTTCTTTTTTCTTTCTTTCTTTTCTTTTTTTTTTGATAGTATAGTGATCTTCAAGGAAGCTAGTGGGAGAGAGGGCCGGGAATCAGGACAGTCCACGAGGCAGGATTCAAACTCCAAAGTGTGACTGCGCCAAATGTCGATGCCGACTCTATACTGCATTCTAAATATCACAAATCTATTTTACTTGATTATAATACTGTACTTTGCAAAAAATTATTACATAAAAATCAGAACAACATGTGTCAAGCCATATAAATTGTTAGTCTGTATTAATTCTGCATAGTTCCAGAGTTTCAGTCCTTTGAAATTGCTATTCAGTGGATTCTTATCATTCCTATTCATCTTCCAAATCAAAATCCTGCTTGTGAACCGAATGGCAAAATTCTTGAAATTCTTAATTTTACCCAAACTTACATACATTGCCCCACATTACTCAAAATGTGATTTATATTCTGATTGCATCAGACAACATACAACAGCATTTGAGATTTAATCAAATGTTGAATTTATGAGTAGAAAACAAATACACATTGTTTCACTGTTAGATCCTGCAGATCCATGTGCCGGCCAGCAGATGGCGCAGCAAGAAGACCTGTCATAATGAACCACATTATTCAGCGCAGCCATTAATCTGGAATTTAGCTCTCATTTGAGTATAGCAAACATCACTCTTCTATATACACACTTAAGTTAAGTATTCCTGGTACTACAATTGCTCAACGTCCGTTTTAGAAAAAAAAAAGATATGAGAAGAACATGAGCTTTGCTTTAGGCTACTCAAAAAATTTGCGTAAACATGACAGTAATAGAGGTATATGGGTCATTCCACTAAAATCGGTGCCTTTTGCGTCCCTAAGAAATAATCGAACATAGAATTAATATAACAATTTATTTATATAGTTTGCGATTTAAAAACATAACAATAATATGTATTCTTTAATCAATATTACATAAAAAATGTAATTAAATATTATTTTAAATCATTTAAGTAGCATTTATGCTGATAAGGGTAAGGTTTTTGGCCTGTCCCTCACTGTTTTTTTCTTTTTCAGCAGGACATTTAATTTGCAAATTGAAGGCAAAATTATATAAAAAAATCACATTTGCATATTGTTCTAAATACAGTCTCATTGTTAAACAATGTTTTTGGCACAAGTATACATTTTTTCTATAAAATATAAGTGACATCACTTGTAGGAGGTCACATCATCTCTAAACCAGGATTCAAACACTTAAAACACAAGCATGGTTCTCTCACTCCTCTATAATTTATGAGGTTTGTCTGGGGGGGTCATCATACAATGTCAATACTGTTACCACTTTTAAAATGTAATTTTTATTTTTTTTATGTAAATTTAAACAATTATTTATTACATTTAATATAACCAATATCTACAAGTAGCAACCTTTCAAAGTGTACAACATGTGCTTTTGTGAACTTGACTATTAGCTAGAAATGAGCAAATTAGTTTGAAATGGTCAAACCTGTTACTGTCAACCTGTTAATTTTTCGAGTGACATGTTTTGACGTGAGTAACAGGGATGATATAGATTAGGTTTTTAAAGATTGTCTGTGTAAAAGTTTAAAGGTTTTAAAGGTCAACCTGGGTGTATTATTGAGCTAATACCTATATATCATTCAGTGGCATATGAGCATCAGTTACATTTTTAGTTAGTATTGTTGATATTGTTACTATTACTATTGTTATTGTTAATGACCAGGATAGGATGATCAGTTTCAATAAAACTATTTTTTTTCCATAACTCATTATCAATAATGCATCTATGTAAATTCAATTACAAACAAGAGCAGCAAGGTGACTGCAGACATTCACCCCAGTGTTCAAGAATGTGAAACCAAATTTCAGCATCAAGATCTTGGTCTGGTTTCAGATGATCACAGAAAGACCAAGATCTGATAATCTTCCTTGCCTAATAATTGAACCAGATCAGTATATTTGAAGTTCTGTGAGGGGACAAACAAATGGGCAAATTATCTAATTAATACCCTTAAAACATTAGATCTCTTAGAAATGTAATCTGTTAAATGAACAATGAACTGACTTTAACTGAAAAACTATAATAGACTGTTTACTATTGTCATACAACTATGCCAAGTATACAAGTGCAAAACAATATAATGCAATTTAAAATGGTAAAACTTTACAGTAATGTAAACAAATATGTGCAGTGTGCTGAAGAATGTGTGTTACTGTTACAGTGTCTAGTTGGTGTGCCCATGTATAGCCACCAGAGGGCACACTTCTTAGTTTTGTTTGTTTCTCTAGACTTCAGTTCCCATCACCCTTTGCTTTGACTATCAAGTCTAATTACTTTCAGCTGTGTCTCTTTTACCTTGTTAACTCGTCCACATATAAGCCCAGTTTTCTTTGTCTTTGGTTGTTGGTTTATTGTTTACTGTTACGTGTTTTCTGTTGCTCTTTTTTTGCCCTGATGTGGATTACTCTGTTTGTTTTGGACTCGTCAATAAATGCTGCATTTGGATCTTCTTGTTTTGTAGCATTCTGTGACAGAATAAACCAGCCATCAACAGATCCAGCAGCTGGGCTGGGCTTATTGGATTGTGGACCATGGGCATTCGTATTCTTACTCCTGCTTCGAAGAAGGAGCGGAAGGCTCGGCTCCGGATGTTGGTGGATCTTCGCCAACAGGGGATGGAAGTAGGAGGTTTTGCTCAGACCTTCTGGACTTTGGCAGTAGGACTGGAACTTTGTGAGTCCGAGCTCAGCAAGATTTTTATTGATTGCTTAGACAACCCTTTGCCTCCTCGGGAGATGGAGGGGCTTAAGACTCTCGACTTTTGGAATTTCATTGATTATCTCTGTTACTGCAATTTAGTAATGTCATGTCGGTCTGAGTCCATTGCAGTGCCCCCGGAGATGTCCGAGCCCGCTCCAGTGGATAGCAAAACTTCACTGTCTCAGTCTTGCAAGCAAAGATCGAGAAGGAGGGCAGCAAGGTTCACTCCAGTTCTCCCGGAGCCCGCTCCAGTCCTTGAATCTGCGCCAGAACCCGCTCCAGTCTATGAGTCTGACCTAAGTCCGGTGGTCCTGGAGGACCCGAGGTGGTCTCAGAGGTCGCCACAGTACCGCCCAATTTCACTGCTGCTGCCATAATCAAGAAGGCCGTATTTGCCTTTGGCCTCTGGACTGTTCTGCATGCATGGGAGCATTCAGAGTCCGCTCATGAACCCGCTCCAGTCCAGGAGACTTCAGAGTCCACTCCAGAGTCCGCTCCAGTTCGGGAGTCCTCAGAGTCCACTCCAGAGCCTGCTCCAGTCCAGGAGTCCTCAGAGTCCACTCCAGAGCCCACTCAAATCTATGGGTTCACTCCAGAGCCCACTCAAGTCTATGAGTTCACTCCAGAGCCCACTCAAGTCTTCAGAGTCCGCTCATGAACCCGCTCCAGTCCAGGAGACTTCAGAGTCCACTCCAGAGTCCGCTCCAGTTCGGGAGTCCTCAGAGTCCACTCCAGAGCCTGCTCAGAGCCCACTCAAGTCTGAGTTCACTCCAGAGCCCACTCAAATCTATGAGTTCACTCCAGAGCCCACTCAAGTCTATGAGTTCACTCCAGAGCCCACTCAAGTCTACGAATTCATTCCAGAGTTCATTTCAGTCTGCGAATCCATTCCAGAGCTTACTCAAATTTGAGTTCACTCCTGAGGTTGTTCCAGTCCAAGAGTGCACTACTGAGTCTGCTCCAGTTCCTCCCGAGGTGGTGGTTTCTGCTGTGGAGCCTCTCGAGGCAGCGGCATTCGCTTCAGCTCCCCTCTGGGCGGAGGTGTCCACTCCTGAACTCTCAGTCTGCCTTGTCATGGCCAAGGAGACTGTTGTTGAACTGTCTGCCTGCCGTTTCGGTCAAGGAGACCGTTACTGAACTGTCTGCCTGTCCTGTTACAGCCATCAAGGCTGTTACTAACCTTTCTGTGGTCTTCTGTGCAGTCCTACCTGAGCTGCTAAGGGGTTCATTGGCCTTGTCAGCTCCGCTGAGGTGGTCGTCAGCTCTGCCTTTGCTCTCTGCCAAGCTCCTGGCTCAATCCTGGTCACCCGCCGGGGTTGTTGTTTTGGCCAGTGCCTCGCTGGTCTGTCCCTCCGGCCCCGCCCCTGGCCTCCTGCCCTGCCGGCCCCGCCCTGGCCCTCTGGCCTACCTCTGTTTCTAGACCTCTTTCACTACATGGACCTGACCCGCCATCCCTCCCCCTGGTCTGCCTCCGTTCCGCTTCCCTCCTGGATTTCATTGACTTTTTGTGGAGTGTCTGGAATCCGCTCCTTAGAATGGACCCTTTTCAGATTTCCGGGTTTCTCAGCAGCGGAAGTCATCATAGTTGGGTTAACTTGAAGAGCAGTGAATGGGAGAGTACCACAAATATATTTTTTGCATTCCCATTTGCTCAAATAGCAAAATAAAAACTCCACAATAGTGTTTACTTGACTTTAAATAAAAGCAAAAAAAATTGAGTGAGACTGATAACGGCAGTCAGAAGAGAGAAAGATGTCAAATTTACCATCCCTCCCATAGAGGCTGCATTAGAAACACCCTCGCATTAGCATTAACTGATTTTTTTGTAATTTGATGCAAAGGTGATATAATACAAAGAATAGTGTTATAAATGTACATACATTTAAAAAAAAATACAAATATGAAAAACTTTCGAGGATTTTCGATGCTGATGACCATTAAACACGTCATCACAGTCTTGTGAAAAGGGTCCATGTCACAGTGTCTAGTTGGTGTGCCCATGTACAGCCACCAGAGGGCATGCTTCTTAGTTTTGTTTGTTTCTCTGGACTTCAGTTCCCATCACCCTTTGCTTTGACTATCAAGTCTCATTACATTCAGCTGTGTCTCTTTTACCTTGTTAACTCATCCACATATAAGCCCGGTTCCCATTCAGTCGGTTCACTCGGTACAACACATGACTATGGGATATCGCACTCTTGTGCCATCTGCTGAAGACACCTATATTCACACCTGAAAGGTCAATGACGACGTAGGCGGGGCTACCTGCCCACAGCATATAAATGCGGTCGCATGCGTCATTCCCTTTGTTCTTCAGCTCTTTACCATGCTGCTAGAACACCAAAATGCCACAGTTTTTCACGAGAGAAAGCCCACGGTGGTGATCCTTGTAGTGTATTGAGTTGAATACACCCAGAATAAAGTACAAGTACTGTTGGGGTACTCCGGGTTAGATTTTGGTTGGCCAGTTGGTTGTCCAAGGAGACACCTGTGTTAATGGAGCTGGTGTTCAGTTGTTGAACAGTAAAATAAAAGAAGAACTGCCCATCGTTGTCTCGACTTTTATTTGTGTTACTTCGAACAAACACAAGAGTTGGCGACGAGGATTTTAAGGAATTATATGGAAGCGCTTTCTCCTAGTTTTTTTTCGAGTGGGCGTTTTTTTTTGCCTGGAAGAAGTGATTAAGAACAGGCTTGTTTTCGGTGTCGCCTCAGCACCGGCTTTATGGCAAAGGGCTATGGATCAGGTACTGCAGGGTTGCCCTGGTACCCAATGCTACCTCGATGACATCATTGTCACAGGTGACAGTGACAGTAGTCATTTGGAGAACTTAGCACAAGTCTTAGAGAGATTGGAAGAGTATGGACTGCGTGCAAGACGTAATAAGTGTCAGTTTTTCAAGGACACAATGACATATTGTGGGCACAAAATTGATGCAGATGGTCAAAACAATCCTTGTTGAAACTATGGAAAGAACAGACAGATGAAGAAAAGGGTTCTTAAGCTCAAGTTTAGCTCCGCTAACAGAGGCTAATGAACTCTTTTTCGAGTAAGATGTCTAAGCACAAAAAAGATTCTCGCCCCTGTCCTATGGCATGTTCACTGTCGGAAAAGGATACTCACGAGCACTGCCCGGTGTGTCTGGGGATTGTCCACGCTAAGATGGCTCTCTCCAATCCCGGAGCATGTGTACATTGCCAGCAGCTCCGTCGTTACACGCTCGAGCGGCATGTGGCGTTTGTGGTGTGTGTGCTCGGTGGGGCAGTGGCTAGTCACGGTCCGCTCCTGTCCTCGGAGGTTGATCCAGAGGCGGCTCTAGCCATTTTTGGGGAGGCTGCGGGGAACAGGGGCGATCGTGTAGAGTCCGAGAAGGGTGGAAGTATTCCCCTGATTGCTCCTGAGTTTGGCCGGGAGTTTGGGTGTCAGGACGATGACTCTGTCTCGTTGGATGTGGGCAAAGTGTTCTCGGACGACGCTTTTCAGGCAGAACAAATCCCGGTTTCTCCCTCACTCTCCGAAGCGGTGGGGGGTAGCGAGACAGGGGAAGATTCCTTCATGGATCTTTAACGGAGAGCGGCGGGGAATTTGTCGGTGGAATGGCCTGCCCCTCCACTGGTGCAGGAGAGCTCGCACTTCGGTGGGTTTTATCTGTCTCCAGTGAAGACTGTAGTGAGGACCCGCCTGCCGCTTTATCCGGATTGTGAATCAGAGCTCACGTCTTCGTGGCCGAAGCCCATGTCACCCCCTCTCTGGGTCCAGGCGCAAACAGATTCACTCTCCTGATGGGCCCTTGCAGGTTCTCATTTAAGCAGCTGGGCAGGATTTATAGCGAGCAAGCCTGCGCGGTCAGAGCTTTGAGCTCTATGTCTTTGCTGCAGACTTATCAAGCCATCTGCTTGGGAGCATTCTGCATGCAACCCGTGGTGCGCTGGTGTCGTTGGGCCATGCTATGGCCGGTACTGTGGTGGCACAGCATCATCTTTGGCTAACCCTAGCGAACCTGCCTGAGCGAGATCGGAGTGCGTTTCTCAGCGCCCCGATCTCCCCGTCCGGACTCTTTGGAGAAGGCCTCGGCGCGTTTCAGGCGCGGTTTGAGGACTCTAAGTTGCGGAGAGGTTCAATGCCAAGGAGGTTCAGC
>NW_015536535.1:2388707-2397421 GCF_001515605.1 Sinocyclocheilus anshuiensis
TTCAGCAGGCCAGCGCAGTCGGCTGCTCACCCAGGGCTTGGGGCGTCTTTCCAGCTGCCGGCTTCAGCAACAGCACCAAGGCCTGGTGCTTGGGAAACTGGGCGGGCGTGCACGCAGTCTAAGCAGCAGGCGGGGCTAGGAAGGAAGGGTCCGCCCCCAATGAAAGGTGGACATTTCACTGCCGGGAAGAAAGGGCAGTCTGGTCCCTAGCCTGCAGGAGGGGGAGGAATGTCGGCCCAGAGACGGCCGTGTTCTTCTCTTGTTACAAAAAAAAAAACCCTGCTAGAGAGCAATTGGGCCATGTGCCGACAGAGGGAAAAGATGCAGTGATATGTCATATCCAGCATTGTGTAGGGGCATGCGCACCAACCCCATGCATTCTTGCTCGATTCGGTGGAGCTATCGGCTGCAGTTCCTTTTGCAGTAACGCAGATCTGGGATCGGTTCGGCAAGGCCGAAGTGGATCTTTTTGCGTCAGCGGAAAACACACACTGCCAACTGTTTTTCTCGATCACAGACAGGAGCGCTCTGCTAGGTGTGGGCACTCTGTTGCATGTATGGCCCAGGACCCTGCTGTATGCGTTTCCGCCGGTGGATCTGATACAGCCCACTCTAGATCGGGTGCATCAGGAGGGTCTGTCGTTGATTCTGGTGGCACCTTGCTGACCAGCAAAGACGTGGTTCACAGGCATCATGGCGTTACTGTCAGGGACACTGTGGTGTCTTCCCCTGTGGAAGGACCTGCTGTCACAGGCAGGGGGGCAGATTCTGTATCCTCAGCCGGGTCTTTGGTCTCTGTGGGCTTACCCGCTGAGAGGGAGAATCTGATGGTGGCAGGGCTCCCTATCAATGTGGTGGCCACAATTAAGAGCGCTAGAGCACCATCAACAAGAGGGCTTTACGCGATGAAGTGGCGCATGTTTGTAGATTGGTGTGAGGGGAAATCTTTATCACCGTATCAGTGCACGATTGCAGAGATTTTGACTTTTCTGCAGGAGTTGTTCGAAGGGGGTCGCTCCCATTCCACGCTGAAAGTTTATCTAGCGGCCATCTCGGCCTGTCATGAGGGCATAAATGGTGCTGTGCCGAGCGCGCACCCGCTTGCCATTCGGTTTCTTAAAGGTGCACGGTGTCTGAGGCTCGTTGCAAAGTCAATGGTGCCGTCATGGGACCTGGTTCCGGTTCTGGAGGCCATGTGTGAACCTCCTTTTGAGCCATTAGAGTACTTGGATCTGAGGATGTTGTCTTATAAAATTGCTCTGCTGCTGGCGTGAAATGTACGGAGCAAAAAAATTCGGCAACTTTGCGGGGCGTGAATATATGTCCGATAGTCATGTGTTGTACCGAGTGAACCGACTGAATGGGAACGTTGAGTTATGCATTTAACTACTGTTCCCAGAAGGAGGGAAACTAGGTACAACACCTCCGGGCCCCGCGCAGTCAGAGGCACGGTGAAGAGCTGTACTGAACAAAGGGAATGACGGATGCGACCGCATTTATATGCTGTGGGCAGGTAGCCCTGCCCACGTCGTCATACGTCATTGGTCTTTTAGGCATGAATATAGGTGTCTTCAGCAGATGGCGCAAAAGCTCGATATCCCATAGTCATGTGTTGTACCTCATTTCCTTCCTTCTGGGAACAGTAGTTATATGCATAACTCAACGTTTTCTTTGTCTTTGGTTGCTGGTTTATTGTTGCATGTTT
The DNA here is from genome assembly GCF_001515605.1 of Sinocyclocheilus anshuiensis. Classification (NCBI taxonomy): domain Eukaryota; kingdom Metazoa; phylum Chordata; class Actinopteri; order Cypriniformes; family Cyprinidae; genus Sinocyclocheilus; species Sinocyclocheilus anshuiensis. The sequence goes on from NW_015536535.1 coordinate 2,390,413, forward strand.
TCTGTTGCTCTGTTTTTGCCCTGATGTGGATTACTCTGTTTGTTTTGGACTCTTCAATAAATGCTGCATTTGGATCTTCTTGTTTTGGAGCATTCCGTGACAGTTACTGTCAATCCTGTTTCTGTCAACAATTTTATAAAAATTGTAAAACTGATATTTGATACAGCCTTCCAGGTTTTTCCATTGTAACTTTGTTTTATTTTGGACAAAGCCGTTAACATCTATCTTGTAAAAAATATATATATTTTTCTTAATTGACATGGTTACCCTCCAAAATTTGTTCTTGGTCAACTAAATGACAAATATAAAACTATTTTTAAAAATCCAAAATTTGAAACAATCACAGTGAAAAGAGGGACTAAAATGCTGCTCATATATGTGAAAACTATCACATAGTTCTAATTAAACTATAGTATCTAGTATGTCGGTAACAGGGTTGACAAAAATACCAAAACATGAGGAAGACAAATACTCAAAAAATAATAAATTACATAGCCTGAGATGGCACAATACAATTTCTTGTCATTTTAAGGTGTCTTCATTTCATGGATATTTAAAAAAAGTTAATTAAACTTATTTTATTTTTCAGTTTTTCCAAGTGGAAAAGGCACAGACTTCGTGGAATAACCCATATATAGTGTAATATAATTAGCCTACACTTTCTGCTGTAATGCATCAGGAGGCCATTTTAATAGCACATAATTAACATAGACAAGTCTATTTTTACACAATTTCACAATGCTATTTATTTTTATTGATCCACTACCTATTTTATTCCATCATTCAGAACATTTCAACAAGCTTTATTTTAACTTCCATATCTTACATAAATCTTACAAAAAACTTCTCAAAGGATAGATATATGGTGTAGCATTTGGACCAATCAGACACACCATTTTTCATTAGATTTAACAAATCAATTATTCATTAGATTAACAAATAGTCACAGACCCCTCACCCAATAAACATACTGGGTGCCAGGATGTCTGTGAACGACACCAGGCCCCTGGTTACCATGGCAACCAGGACCCCTCAGCCAGATCAGATAAACTTTTACGACCTAAAAGTATGTAGAGAGAATCTTCCTCCTACTCAGTTCTCTCTAAAACAGACACATAATGCCAATAAAAATGGACTCTTCTCTAATCAATTCATAGGAAAACCTTTCTTTGAATGAACACACATATACTTCAGGTCATTGGGTATGTTGTTACTGTTCTTGTATATTGTCTTTTGTATTGTATACTGTTTTATGCATGCTTATGATAGAACCACTCGTTAATGTAAAATTAACTATACCATGTTTAGTATCTATGAATTCGTCTTCTGATGATCTAAACGAGAGTGCATATTATATGCTGGTAAATAGTAATTTTGCATCAACACCCAATCAAATTACACATGCAAAATACCATGCTCTAAGACAAAGAGTCGTAAACGTTCCCTCCAAAAGTGAAAGTCACCATTGGCTCTGTGACCTCCCGGAGGTGTGAGCTCAATAGGAGATGACCGCAAGTCCAAAACCTTGAAACCATCAAGACTTTCATCCGAGACTGCATGCGGACACTCGTTCAATGACCAAGGCAATGCAAGTATCGTACATTTAACTAAACGAAACAGAGGTTTATAAGCGGTAGACCCCGTTGTAAAATGGTGCTGATGGTTTCACTCAGGTGGTTAACTGACTCATTTTCCATAGCTTCATTCCCTGTTCTTCTAATGATCTCTTTCATCCACTTTGCTCCCCTTTTGTATGTACGCGTGAGTGTATGTATGTATGTATGTATGTCTGTTTGTTTGTTAGACTGGTTTGTGTTAGTGTTTAGTTAATAAAACTCTTGTGCGCAAATTACATGAGTTTCTGATTCTGCCTTGCAGATTAATGTCCCTTTACGATTTTGATCCTCGCTACATGCTCTACTGCATTAATACTGTATGAAAGTATTTTCTGTGGCCACGAAAATATCCTTCCTAGAGTTGATATGAACTTACACTGAATGTTCGCTAGACGAACAGATTAGTTGAGGGCAAGTTAATTCTGCTACAATTACTACTGGCAGCTGATATAAATAATTGTAATTAATCATAATTAACTGTAACTATTTATATACATTTCCCTTTTGAGCTAATTTGCTACAATGGCAACATATTCTCATTAAATTCTTTGTAGTAGCTTGTTAAAAACAGATTGTTATAATTCTCCTTGGTTGGTGAAGGCAGCTTTTACTGCTGGCAAACTCGGTGACACCCACACGCAATCATACATACATTTATGTACACTCACAACTTTATACTCTGCAAATAATGGTTATATTCAAATCAGGACAACCTGTGTCAAGCCACATGAATATTGATTATACACAAAAAAACTCAAAGGGTCCGTCTGTATAATTCGGCATATGACTACTTCAGAATGTCATTACAGTTATTGATGTATCAGTACAAATTACTCTGTTCAACAGAGTAGGAATAGAGAGCCTGACTAAGTTAGATTAACTTAAGTGTTAATTGTATTAGAGTTGCATCAGAAGAGAACAATAGAGAATATGTTCATCTCACAAATTGCCAGGATTGTGTTTCATACTGAGCATGTTTTTTGTACTCAGTTTTGCTCTAATATGTCAGTCTAAAGATAGCTCAAGTTAATCTAAGATGGCTCTGATATGTTTTAATAAATCTAATTTCCAAATCCCACTTGTCCCTTTATTTTCTGTCTTCTATCACTCCACCTTTTTTCTTAAATGCAGCAATAAAAAGGAGTGGTTGGAATATCTAGCCCACTTTTGGCATACCCCAGTAATCTTAAAGTAAAACACGCACTTTGGGGCAACTCTAAAGAGACCTTTTTATTTGCTGCAGATGTGGTTACCAAGGAGATAAGGCACTGGAGATCAAACGAACCCTTCCAGAGGGAGAATCTGTTTTTATCTGTGAAGATATCAGACAAACCGTGGGGCTCTATACAGGTATATCAAAGAGAGTGAGCGGACACAGAAATGTGAAGAGACAGAAAGACGGCATAAAAGAATGCGTTCAAGGTTATCGCATCTTCACTACAATTTACTCTGTATTTGAACTGTTGCATGATAAAACTCAACCTTTCTTGCACTGTGTATTTCTATAAAAGTCTATATATATATTTTAATCCTCATACCCTTCTCTTGGCAGGGCAAATTGTTTTTAATAAAACAATTATAAATCTATTTTATTTTATTAATTTTTTTATCTATCCCTCTTGAATTAAACAGGTGAATGCACATGCACACACAATGAAAAGCTCATTCATATTCAGAAAATACACAATAAATACAATATAAATTTTAAAAGGATGCAACCTCTCTTCTCGGCCCTGCTGTTTCTCCAGTGTTAAGGTCAAGTTTGGTGAATCGGTGTTTCCCGTTAAACATCAAACAAATCACATACAAAAATCTTTAAATACACAAAAATTACTTAAACAGTAGTACATAACATTTTCCTATCTGTCACCATCTCTGTTTGAAACATAAAAGTGCAAGTTACTTAGAGAGGTTTTTTACGTTGGTTGTGCTTCAGCACTGCTCATGTGTGTGGACGAAACTGTGATCAACAGATCAACGCATCTGTCATTGTACATCCACATACAGTGGAGATCAAAATTACAGAACAATTTATGAACATTTGATTGTTTCAGAAATAATGTAATCTTTTATCATTCAAAGTTTGAAGGAATTTTAGTTGTGGCTATACCATGCTATTAGAACAGTGTTTTACAAAATAACCAAGGCACTTCCGACAAAAACCCTTTATTTTGTGGAAAACTCTACACAGTGATGAAAATTAGAGAACAGCAATGATTGTAGCATGAAGAAAGAATACAACTTAAATTTCTGAAGATTACAGCAGTAAAAAATTTGTAGGAAGTGTAGAGGCCCTTGCTTTGCACATCTGCGGCTACAGGACATCACTACTCTGGTGTGATCTTGGTCCACTCTTCTTCCAATCTCTTCAACAGTTTGGTGACTGTAGTGCGTTTCTTAGCCATAACTTTGTCACCAAGGATTTTCCAAAGATTTTCAGTTGGGTTTAGATCAGGACTTGTTTCAGGACTTGACTGTTTCATTATTTCAATGTTTTCAGCTTCAAGGAACTGCTTTACCCATTTTGCTGTGTGACAGGGCATTGTCCTGCATGAAAATTGCTGGCTGATTTGGCGATGAATGCAGGGTAGGAACCGCATGTTGCCGCAGGAGGTTCTAATAAACATTTGCATTAACTCTCCCATGTATCTGTATAAGAGGCCCAACTCCTGCAGCAGAAAACATCCCCCAAACCATGACACTTCCTCCTCCAACTTTCACTGACTTTACACATTTTGGGTTCAGTCTTTCCCCAGTTTGATGACAAACATAATGTTTCTCATCAGACCCAAATAAATTAAACTTGCTTTCATCACTGAAGAGAACTTTGGACCAGTTCTCGTCTGTCCACACAACATGCTCCTCAGTAAAGGTTAGTCAAGCCTTTTGATTCTTTCTACTGATGAGAGGTTTGGTCACTGCAGAGTGGGCTTTCAGTCCAAATTCTCTTAAACGTTGAGACACTGTATGTCAAGACAGATCCTTACCCTGTTCAGTGCTGAACTGGCAAGCAATTCCAGCTACAGTGTTGAACCGATTCCCCATTGAGATCTCTGCATTATACTGTCCTATCATGAAATTGTCTTTCGTGGACAACCAGCCTTTTTGGGGGAACTGAATGAGTTAGTGACATTGTAAAGATGCAATATTCTAGAAATAACAGATTTGGAGTGACCAACTTCTCTTGCTATGGCAGCCTGTTGTCAGGGGGTTTCAGTCACACTAGAGCTCACCATCTTGCAAAGTCAGTGAAAACTGCACTGTTATTACTTTTAGGGTAACTTCAAATAGGACTAAACAGTGACCTCGAAATTTAGGAAATTGTAAGTTGTTCTAATTGTAAATTTTGAACACGTAAATACCTTGCCACTTCTTCACTTATAAGGTGGAGACTATTAAACCGTCAACATGCAGCTCACTATCCTTCTTTTTTCTCTTCTTATGGAGACTGATATCTTCAAGTTCTCCTTTTGAACCGTCCTCACACCTGTCCTCCAGACCCCCCCATCATGTTTTTACTTAAAACAAACAAACAAACAAACAAACAAAAAAACAGACAAGCCTCTCTCTTCATTTTAATGTCCAACACATTCCAAAGAGTCCATGCTTTTTTTTCTTACAAAACAACCTTTTCAGTAGCAACCTATTGGCTTCAAAAGCAGATACTTCAAAGAGAATGCCTTGTTGTCTGCTGATGAATCGGCTGGCAAGGGTTAATTCCAAATCATCTGTCCTCATCCTCCTGGACTTCCAGATTCTCCTGTCTTCACTGCCATAACCTCACTGAGCACAGTCATAGAGGTGCACGGCTTCTCACTGCAACCAATATAATACAAAGCTTTTTTTCAGCCTGGTCGTTTGCCTTTCTGGATGCAAAAATGCCACATTCAGAAGAAAGTACTCTTTGTAATCATAGCCAACTCATCGATCAATCCACACATGTCTATAGGGTTCTTCAATTTTTAAGCCAACTGAGGACATCCAACCCCTCTAAACAACACACTAAAGAGCAAACTGAAAAAAAGGGGAAAGAGAGGAGGAATTGAGATTTGGATGACCAAACAGACTCAAACCTGGATCCCTTGAGCCAACAGCTCATGCATATTGTGAGCATGTGCACAACCCACTGAGATGCAACTCTGACAGGGTCTCTTTGTTCAAAAATAATTTGAATTTGGACATATACAACCATTTAGTAGTCTCTCTCTCACTCACTCAATTGTTTGTCCTCTTTTTTTCTGCCCTTCCCCTTTTGACTCTCCTTCCTCTTACCTCAAATGTACAGTAGCCATGCAGTTGGAATTGATATGCATTTCATATGATCTGACTGTATAATATGAGCTATATCACATTTTATCCCTAACTATTTTTTTATATTTTTTTTTTTGTAAAGCATCAAATGTCTGAGATTCCCATTGTAATGTATAACTACTGTACGTTTTGGTGACTAATTTTGGTACATATGTTTGTATGTATCTCAAATACATTTTTGTATGATCTTCTTATGCCCCACTTGCGTTTTGATTGGTGGGGTTGGAGTGGACCTTCATGCCTACTTTTTTCTAAAAATTAAAATTCATACAAAATTGCCACTGTCTAATATAGTTTTAATTTGTCATGAGATTGAGTTGGGCTGTATGTCTTGGTTGTTGCAATGCCATTTTTGGACTATTTAACCAGTAAGGTTTACATAGATACAATCCTTTACAATAATGAATGTGCCTGCCAATGGAACAATGCTGTCCTTCCTCCCCCTCACATGAATATACATAGACCTTTAGCCATGGTAGCTATGGAGGAGGGGCATGGTTGCCACCTTCATCAGGGACTCATTAGAATTAGAGAATATGTAGTTACAGGGAGTCAGCAGTCTATGTACAGTAACATGACCAAGATGAATCAGATGACTTTATATGCCTGGCTCCTTCAAAGTAAGCACAATTAAAGGCAGACCTCCTCAGAGAGACTTCAAAAGCAGGTATGGATTTACACAATGAGGGGGAAGTTAAGTAAAATGTTGTTATCAAAATATGTGTGTGCAATAAATCAGTTTCTTTTTAAATTCTGCACTATTTGTTTTACTGTTAGTTAAAAGGACTTTGCGCAATTTAAAACATGCCTGAATACATGCAAAAAGTCATTCTAACAAAGTTGTTATGTGGCAAAGCTTGAAATAATTAGAGAACTGGAACATTTTTTAATGTCTTTCCAATACTGAACAATAAAAAAATGGTAAAAAAAAAAAAAAAGAAAACAAATGCTACACCTACTTTTCTACATACAAAAACATTTAATTACTTGGTTTAATTATTTGTTTTGAGTTTACTAAAACACTTACAGAACATATGAGTTGCTATGTTGGTGAATATTACCAACAGCAAACAGGGCACGAG
>NW_015536535.1:2397432-2397915 GCF_001515605.1 Sinocyclocheilus anshuiensis
AGCAAACAGGGCACGAGAGAGAGAGAGAGAGAGAGAGAGAGAGAGAGAGAGAGATTAGTCTAAGATAGCTATTTTCTTTTAATTTTTTTCCAATTTTGTTTGTCTATTATAGTTTCCAAAATGGATTCAGTGATTCTGGTAGAGATTTGAGGTTCAAACTGAAAGTCATGAAGGAATATTGTCACGTGGGATTGAATGCATGCAGTGTGAAAGCTGTATCAGAAAGACTGATATCCAAATAAAATTTGTTCAAAATGACCTCAAATTACACTCTGATATCAGCATGGATTTTACACACATGGACAATTTGTAAAATTAAAACATGTTGATCGATACTTTTGATATATGACCTGTATATTGATCCAAAATGGAGAAGGGGAATATAAAATCAATTGCATGTGCATCTAAATTAGAAGCAGCATACTGAATTGTAAAACAGACATGTTCTCTCTCCCTTATCCCCCACCCCCCTCCCTCTCTCTC
>NW_015536535.1:2397993-2406399 GCF_001515605.1 Sinocyclocheilus anshuiensis
GTGTGTGTGTGTGTGTGTGTGTGTGTGTGTGTGTGTGTGTGTGTGTGTGCGCGCGCGCGTGTGTGTGCGTGTGTGACATAGATGCTCAGCTGGGCATTAACTCCATCTGTTCTGTCTGAGTGCCTTCCTCTTTCGGGACAGTTGGACTTCATATACATTCTATGTGTATGTGTGTGTGTATGTGTGTCACTTTAGTGAAATGGGGGAGGGGCACACATTAGGTTTAATGTTAACAATTTGAAATGTAAAGACAAAAGGACATATCTGTAGATGTATAATTCATGATTCACCACAGTTAAATGCATAGAGCACAACTGAATGATGAAAATAGTGTGCCCACAATTGTATCATTTAAATTTTACTCGACATAATGCAACATCTGGTTGATTCTCCTGAACGGTAAAGCTGCTTTTCTGTGCCACTTCTACAGTATTATTAAACTAGCAGCCGTTTTAGCACAGAATTACCCTTATAATCAGCTTCTGGTTGATGATTAAACAGTAGGCTACAAACTGTTACATAAGAGCTGATAGTTTATGCACACATTGTAAAGGTCTTGTACAATTGTGTGATTGATGATTATCCCCAGCGAGGTTGATAGGAAGAATATTATTTAATGGTAATACTAGTAGGCTACGAGAGTTATAGATGACAGATGCAGAACATGTCAACTTAACCTTACAGCGTTAATATTAAATTAAACACTGGCGTTCAGATACACTGCATTCAGTTCATCAAACGGCTACTGTAATTTTCCCTAACTCAAACAGCACACAGCAATTTTGCAAAATAAATGCACATACTGGGGGTTGTTTACATCGCTAAGCCCCGCCTCTAGCCTGTTCTGACACGTGTCAATCAACCGGAGCCGTGATATGGATGACGCGCGGTGACGTCACGCTCAGAGCCGGGGGGGAGGTGGACGGACAGAATGGCGACCCAGTGCCGGAGCTCCAGATGCACGGCCGAAAGAAAAGGATTCCGGCGGGAACTCGACTCATGGCGACACAAACTCATCCACTGTGTCGGTAAGATTAAATCACCCCGCGCTCGGAAAAGCCGTATTTAGGTAACGTTTATTCCATAAGCGGACATATCGCAACATCTATCCGCTCAGTTTCTTTCTCTCGCGGAGCTCCCTCCCCCAGCCGCTGCTAGCTCTCGGAGTTGCTAAGCGAGCGTGTGTCAAGTTCAAAAATAACATTTACATAGAGAGCCGTGGTCCGCGCGAGCCCGAGGAAGCCTTTGTAGCTAACAGAAAAAACGGACGACCAAGCGAGCTCTGCCGGCTCCATTTTCTTTGTCCTTACTTCATGATTCCTCGATAACCGAGTTAGCTTTGCACTCACTGACCCTTTCTGCACCGAATACCGATGTACAAACTACCGCGTGATTGTATTATGATAATAATTCATCATTAGGGTCCGGCTTTTGAATCTCTTGCGTTAATTATTCGGTCATTTGCAGCATTGCCATAGATTGCTGTTGAGATGTCCAAAAATAGTAGAGTTTTAAGAAGTCAGAGAGTGTTTCTTTACTAAATTACTGAACGGTTTTTGGCGTTTTGAAAACGGGTAACGTTAACGTTAGTTGAATAGATACCCAGCTTACTCTTTTCAAATGTGGTAGAACTGTAGTAGTGTTGTTGACACTTGTTTGGCAGAGTTCATGGTGTTCAGCGTAAACCCACAGATTCACATGACTAACGTTTACTGCATAAACGGATCACTCAATAACCTCCGGTTTATTGTGAAACTGTTGACATGCATTTTATACACTGCTGTAAACGGTACTATATATTGAATTTGTGCTAATTAAAATGAAAATGAAAGAATTAAAATTGTTTTTACTACAACAGAATATAATTGATATAAATATAGTGTAAGTTTAATAGATTGTGATTTGTTTTTTTATTTGATTTGTGATTTGTATGGTTTTAAGGGTTGGTTACAGTCGAGAAGGTCCAGGCCTCTGAGGTTTTTAAGGGTAACGTTACATACAGAGATTTGGCGTGTTTAAAACTAGATTTTTCATGATAGGATGGTTCATTAAACATGTATAAAATGTTTTGCATTATAAAATGTAATTTGTGGCTTTAATGCTTTGAAAATAAAAAAAACTCATGCAACCAAAAAAGATTGATTAGTATTTGCAGAATGTGACATTCTTGGGTGAGCTTTTGTGTGTGTGTTTTTTTTAAGGACATAATGTGAATGTAGCTGTGAAGGGTATCATTCATGCATACCATGCAGCAGCACTGCAAATATGAGCTTTTCTCATTTTTATACCGGTATAAATAAGCTATAATAATATTTACACTTTGAGTTTTATCATAGCATCATGACCACCTGAATTATTTTTTTTTTTTTTACGTAGGCCTGTACTAATGATTTTGTGTGCAGGGAGTATTTGCTTTTGTTGTTAGAGCATTTCATAGAATTATATATGCATGTAAAATTAATTTTTATTAGCCAATGTTGTAAACGAGAAACAGTTTTACATTTGTAGACCTTTTAACAAAACCATCAACCACCACTTTCTGGCAGGTAAGGGTTGTGACTAGGGATGTCAATTTTCGATCATTTCAATGATCGATCGTCGTTTAAATTAACGATCAATTAATCGATTAATCGTTAACCTTAATGCCTGGTTTGCCGGTTGGTCACGAATTTCCACAAATTCAATAATATTTAGGCATTGTTTCTTTTCCTAAATCCTCACCGTCTAACCCTCTAATTTCATAGGTTTGTTTTATTGCCATTCACTTTTTATCACTGTTTTCGCATCTAAGGGAAATGAAAGAGTTCATGTCCATGAATTAAGAATTCGTTTGATTTATTCATTTGTTCCCTCATTTTAGTTCAATCATGGGTTAAGGAACAAAATTAATGAAACATGGACAGTGGCCACAAATTAATAAGTCGTAGGAACAAATTAACAAGTTGTAGGAATGAATAGCCTATCTGTCCTGTGTCCCACAGCCCTGCAAAGCGCAGAGCCCGATATGAAATAATTATCTGGGGAAATGACTTAGTTACTACATTTCTATTGCTTTCCATGTTGAAGAACTTTGTGTTGTTTCAATTTAAATGTACTTTTAAAGTTTAAATCACATTAAAAGCTTAATTTGTACATTATGAATGAATGATGATGCATTTATATACCGTCACCGTCACTCACAGCTGCTCGCACGTGTTTTGCGCATGAGCCGCACGCAGCCCAAAATTAAACGACTTAATCGACCATCGATAGCTTTAATCGATTGCATGTCTTATCGACAATTAATCGATCGTCGATTAATCGTTGACATCCCTAGTTGTGACAGATCTGTGTAGTTTTACGATATGAATGTGTTTATGATAATGTATTTGTTTTCTAGGGTACTTTTTTACTCCTTTGTTTATTTATTTTATTTTTTTTTTACAAATGACTGTTAATTAATTAATTTATTTTTTGCAGGGTTTGAAAGTATACTGGAGGGAATATATGGACCAAGGCTGCTGCAAGATCTCAATATATTTGATGGTGAGTTTTATGTTGTGTGTGTGGTAATATTCATCCATGCTTGGTTTTAGAAAATTCAACCTTTTTTTGACGCTGATGATTATTCATATGATTCTCCCTCAGAGTGTGAACCAGAGGATGTGGATGATTGGTCCATTAATGCAAACTGCTCTTTTTGCAACCTGCAGCTAGAGAAACCGAATGTAAGTCAACCCTCAAAAGCCACAGAAAAGGTGTGCTTATTCTGGGGTGTTTGTTAGCAAGAACAGTCATGCTTTGACATTTGTATAGGACAAATAGTTGCTGATTAGCAGCTGTTGTTCTGTTTGTTAATGCAGTCTCTTTATAATATGGTTAAACAAGTTAATTAATTATAACTAAGGACAACTCAAGCCTGTGAGACTGTAGTTAACACTTGTATGGGCTAGGGCTGCATGATAAATCAAATGAAATCGTAATTGCGATTAGGCAAAAGCTACGATTGTCATGTGTATCTTTCAGTGAAGCACAGTTCTGTGATCAGTAGTAGGGCTGGGCAAAAAAAAATTCGATTTTCCGATTAATCGTTTTTTTTAAATGACGTCGATTCGATATCGATTCTCAAAATCGAGAATCTAATCGCGAGCTTTCGAATCGAATCGTGACATCTGAATCGATACCCAGCCCTAATCAGTAGTAAATCTCCATCCGAAGGACAGAGGGCGCTCTCGCGCAGAAAGTCCAAATACGCCCCGCAGAAGAAACCCAGGAAATGCCTATAGTGGTAGCTGGATAAACAGAAGATAAACTGCTTTTATTGATTCAACATAACTAATAAACACACAACTACGACAATATATGGTTTATCTGAGTTTGTCTTATTATAATTTTCATTATAATAAAGTATATAATAATGCAATGCTAATCGACATAGCCTTTATCACTGCTTAGTCTTATTATAATTTTCATTATAATACATATTATAATGCAATGCTAATCGACATAGACTTTATCACTGCTTAGAATACTATGAAATATTGCGTGCCTTATTCAGTGTAAAAGAAGCCACATCATCTCACAGAAGGATTTAATTTAACACTCGACTGACGTTATGAAGTGAGTTTGAAAAAAAAACAAACGTGATTAAATGTGGTATTTTCACGTGCTTTCAGATGGAGCAGCATTTACTACACAGAGCTGTAATTCACAGAGAAGATACGCAAACAAGCTGTCATTATTGCGAACGATTTCTTAGATTTCATAATTGCACGATTATATCGTCTGTGATTTTTTTGCGTAGCATGTCTGAACTACGGCTTTGTGTAGTAAATGCTGCTCCATCTGAAAGCAGGTGATGGAGATTTACTACTGATTACAGAACCGACTTTACTGACAAGATGCGCATGACAATCACATTTGATTAATCATGCAGCCCTATTAATCATGGGCTGTATCTGACAGGGGTCAGTAACTGACAATTACTTTTTGTGACCTAGAGCCACCCTGCTGTGGCCGTGCCTGGCTCGCCACCCCCTGCTGAAACCCCCCCACCTCAGGGCCTGTCCACCTCTGATAAACTCCAGTGCCAAGCAGACCGATTCCTCAATGCTATTTTTCGTAAGAAGGGTGAGAAATACATTTTTACTTCCATTATCCAAAAGTAGTGAAGTAATTGTGACAGCTATTACGTATTTTACGATTGGTCCAGAGCAGTTTTTTTTTTTCTTCTCAACTGCTGGTTCATGATCCAAAAATGAGTAGTAGGTCTGTTCTGGTAGGTTTGCAGACAGCTGGGGGAAAACGATGCTTAATGCAATAAAATGCAGCTTACCATTAAACTCTGTAGGTGAGTATACTCTAAAGATTCACAACAAAATGAGCTAAAACATTTTTGCAAAATGGTTTGCAACATTCAAAGTCCATGTCTACACTGGACAGAATGGGACATCAAATTATTACTTGTGTTTACGGTGAGAGACTTGGGACTAGGGCTAGGCCATAAAACAATATCATATAGAGTCGCGATAAAATATGTCGATAACGATGATAAGCTCTGAACATTTTTACTCGATATGGATTAATCTAACAGCCAGTCAGTGCTTGTCGCTAATAGGCTAACTCTGCATGTCTCTGCATAAATGAACAGCACGGTTTTGTCTGATACACGTGACGCTCACTGTGTTTTCAGCGTCTGCCTCTTAATAAATAAGGACATCAACATATGAACTTCATCTCCAGAGCTGCTCTGAGAGTCACTTCACAACTTTTCACCCTTTCTTTTGAACAAAGCTACTGTCAAATACACACTGAAACTGAAAGTAAAATGGAAAGACTTTCACAACAACCCGTCAAAATAAAATTCCAGTGAACAAATTGAAGAAATTATAATAGAAATATATTACTATTGTATACTAATGTAATTCTCAAGTAATAATAATAATAATTTGAAGGAATATCATACAACCAAGGTATTTTTTCATTAAGCTATATAGTTAACAGTGCTGTCATGCAGCATCTTATTTGACAAAAAATACAAATGCAATGTTTTGTTGTAAATTACATTTATATTTGAGTATTTAAAAGATTGATTTAATTGTTAAAGTTTTATTAATTATTTTAATTAGACACCATTTTTTATGATACATTTGTATTGAATCATAAAACACAGATTCCAGGACAAAATAAAATGAAATCCAGAATTTAGGGGAAAATAAAGTAGATTTCATGGTAGCTCTGTGGAGCTTAATTGTGAACAAACAAATAATCTTTACAATTATTCTCAAGGTCTAAAAGACATGTTGAAAGCATTCCCCATTAATGGTTAATGAATTTTGTGATAACTTTATTGTATGATATGGAAATAAATAGGGATGTAACGATTAACCGCGAGCCAGTTAAAAATCGATCTAAATATGTGACGATTCCAATCGTTTGAGATGCTAATCAAATCGCGATTCAATTAGGGGTAGGAGTTTATATGAATGTATGTCTGAGGGGAACTTACTGTCTTTCGATGGTATTTTGTCTTTTCCTCTTGCTCATAAGTTCATAAGTGCAGCACTGCTTTGTTTACAGCGGAAACGCTTTAAGCGCCACCTGCTGGCAGAGAGTGAATCTGCATCTCATTCAGCTCGTCTGCTGTTTCTGTTTCATGCAGATATATTTTTATGCATAGTTTCATAATTTTAAATGAAAAGAGCACAGACAAAGCCTTAGGCCCAATCCCAATTCTATTTTATACCCCTTCCCCTACCTCTCCGCCTACCCCTTCCCCTTGTCCCTTGAAACAGAATGTCAAGGGGTAGGGGCATTTGTCTAAAATCTTATTTTATGAAAAAAAAAAATCGTGAATCGAATCGTGAAATCAAAATCGTGAATCGAATTGAATCGCGAGTTGAGTGAATAGTTACATCCCTAGAAATAAACATTGTGATAATATTTTTGGCCATATCGCCCAGCCCAACTTGGGACACCTCCATTGTAGATGAGGCAGTAGGAGTGTGCCATATCATACTGTCCACGATAATACCGGTATAAATTTTTACATGATAAAACAAGTGTCATATCGCAATATCAATGATATAGCGACGCGATGACGTATGGCGGATATACGTTCCCTAGCGCGCACAACAACAACACCACAAACCCAATAGATGTGTTCAATTTGAAGCAGCCTAGAGTGACCAGAGTGGCCGCATCAGAGCCGTAAAGGCCCAGGTATACTTCACATTCCGCGTTCCGTTCCGTCTTGCGCACAGTCGCGCACAGCTTTCAAAGTATACTGAACTGCGGATGGACGAGCTCGACACATGCGCAGTACCACTTACTCGGTCTCAACATTCACCTCGCGCATGCGCTGTTGTACGCGCACCGTCTTGGCGCATTTGGCTTGTTTGAGATGCGCCTTGCCTCGCCTGAAATGTAGGCGAGAGTAGGCGGCTGCAGTGAGGGGAGGAGTTAAATAAGCGCAGTCAAGACGGACAGTTCTGAGCTCTCGAAGAGGAACAGATACCTCCGAGATCAAAGGCGGATATCGCGTTATTCTCTCTCATGTGCTGTGCTGGTGATAAACATGATATAATTTCAGTTCTGGTGCTCTATATGAAAATAAATATGATGAACAAGACACTCAAAGTGCTTGCTATTTAATCTCATATGAAAGGCGTATTTATCATCCATTTTTACTTTAATACAAACATGTATTTTAGATTTTTATAGAAATATGACAACAATCACATATCTTACACAGAGATCGCACTGTCATAGTGTTTGAGAATATTCATGCATAATTTCAATACATAATCACATGAAACTAGATAAAAAATTAAACATTTTAAAAGAGAAAGCAGCATCATAGCCACGGGAATGTATTTTGAGCTGGGGGGGCTGAGAAATAAGTGACAAGAGTGATGCGAGAAGACTAACACTATATGATGGCGGATCCAAAGCACAAGTTTTGTTAATAAAACTTTCATTTATTCGTTTAATAGCCTATAAGTGAGTGTCTATGTTGCTGGGTTTTCATAAAAAAAATAACAATGAACCACAAACTAACAGTGTGTTCACACCAGACGCGAATAGAGGCGAATTCGCGCCGGGCGACGCGAATGACGTGAAATGCGCGACGCGTTTGCTGTGAACGCACGATATTCGCCTCCATCGCGTCTTCCGCGCAAGTTCAAAAATTTCAACTCGAGCAGAAAATTTGCATGACGCGTTCTCGCACAAGCCAATCAGCGAAGAGTTTCTTGACACGTCTAGTTGAATCAGACAATAGAAGAGAGCATTATTGCAGCTGTCTGTTATTATATAGGTCTGGAGCATAGAAAACAATTAAAATCAGTTGGAGTGGTAGTTGTATTTTATTAGCATGGCTACAGAGATGCTGCTATCAACAATAAAAATAATAGTAATATCAGTGTA
>NW_015536535.1:2406967-2408342 GCF_001515605.1 Sinocyclocheilus anshuiensis
CGAATAGAGGCGAATTCGCGCCGGGCGACGCGAATGACGTGAAATGCGCGACGCGTTTGCTGTGAACGCACGATATTCGCCTCCATCGCGTCTTCCGCGCAAGTTCAAAAATTTCAACTCGAGCAGAAAATTTGCATGACGCGTTCTCGCACAAGCCAATCAGCGAAGAGTTTCTTGACACGTCTAGTTGAATCAGACAATAGAAGAGAGCATTATTGCAGCTGTCTGTTATTATATAGGTCTGGAGCATAGAAAACAATTAAAATCATTTGTAGTGGTAGTTGTATTTTATTAGCATGGCTACAGAGATGCTGCTATCAATAATAAAAATAATAGTAATATCAGTGTACAGTAGTAAAATGTAACACACACATTAATACAGGATCCTAACGTTATTCATCCTCCTCTGGATGGTGCTGTGAACCCAGACACGTCGGTGTTTGGCTTTCCATTGTATTTGGGACTTTTTGACAACAGGTACAAAACAGCGATTGTAGTTATCGCCACCATGGTTGATCGTGCTGTTTTTATTCGCGTGAGTGACACGAAATACATCCCGCGAGTAATCTAGAGCAAGTGACGCGATGCGCATATTCGCTTTGCGTCTGGTGTGAACACACCATAAGTATTCATTTTAAATGAATGCTTTAAATTCATTTAAATTCATTTTAAATGCGTGTTACAACGCAGGTACATCAGTCTTATTCAGTGGTGTAGCAAGTCAGCCCCGGGCCCATATGCAAAAAATTTGTACGAGTCCCCCCAAAACGTTATGGGCTCCAACTCGGTTAACTTAACTTAGGCCCGATTGTTGATTTTTCGGAAGTAAATAAAGTTACGTGAATCGCGACTATTCACAAGCTGTTTTTTTTAGGGTAGGCTATAGGCTAATGCTTGGAAATGTCCATTCATTCTTTGTAGCACGCAAGCCACCCAATAATCGCAGCTTTGTGCTTTGTTACTACAAAGTCTCAGCCTTCTGTCAATTTTATGATAAAATACAAACAACAAACGTCTTTTTACGCTCTTTAATTTGTAGTGAGATAATTCGCCTCAGTTCAAGCTGCATATGAATCAATTATATTTTCTTCTTTAATATTTGCAGCATGAAATAAACATAAATACTTGAATGCATGCTGAAAAAAATCAGAACAACTTCATACAAACGAATGTCTCATGAATCGATCAATCAGAGTTTTAAAAAAAGTTAAAAGAATGACAGACTTTTTTTTTTTTGGAGGAGTAGGCCTATGGGTGGAATTTTCAGATTATATAACATGATTTTATTATCTTAATTTTAACTTTATTCTTAAAATATTATGACATTAATTTTATTTATTTAGTTATTTTTTAAACATGGCACAAAAATGCTGCC
>NW_015536535.1:2408762-2411504 GCF_001515605.1 Sinocyclocheilus anshuiensis
TACAAGAAGACCCTTTGCAGTTCCGAATGATGCCTGTCTTACCTTTATGAGCAAAAATGATGGCGTATTTTTAAGCTTCCGCTGTTATTAAAAATAAAATGCAAGTGATCGCGCTGGCGCCTCCATGTCCTGCAGATTTTTTTATTTCCTATGCTGATTTACTCGCCTACAAAATCACCCCAATCATTGATTGTTTCTTCCAAATAGAGCTATTGATGTCATCTGATTTTTTTTTTCATATCGCAATATATATATATCGCAGGAAAAAAATATATTATAGATATATAATATATCTATAAAAAATATATTATAGATTTTTTTTCCAATATCGTGCCGCCTTAATATAAAAGTATATTTAAAAACTTTAATGTTAGTTGGGATTAATCACGATTAATCACGATTAATTTCAGAAAAAAAATGTGCGATTAATTGGTAAAAAAAAAAATTCATCGATTGACAGCACTACTTCTTATAAGTAACTTAAAAAACACAAATAGAACAAAATATATATAACTTGAATTAAGAAAATAAACAAGGTAACTGTGTAGGGCAAGCAAGCTACTGCCAAACCAACAGGGGCAGGTTTATGCAGGAAGCACAGCTTTTCCAAATGTAAACATCTAAAATTAATAAATAATAATAATGAATAATATTTTTTTCACAAATTCTGTTGTATATTTTCTGGTAATCAAATGAACATGCAGAACATGAGGATCCGTATTTAAAATAGTTTTTTGCAGTTTAATGTTCACAGACACTAGTCTATATCACGATTTGATTTAAGTGTACTGACCTGTTTTTTATTTATTCATCAAAAATAAGTCAAATTCCATGAAATTCCGCGTTATACAGTAAATTCCGTTTTTTTGAATGGATTCCGCGATTCCATCGGCATTTTCCACATCGCGGAAATCACAGGACCCTACTAATGTAGCAAACGAGTATGATAAGCTCATTGTGAGAGTAAAAGACGGGGACATTGTTGTTTATTTACTTTAGCATTGAGTCTCTCCAACTAGGTGACAACGTAGCGCTCATTGTGAGAGTAAAAGACGGGGACATTGTTTATTTACTTTATATCATTGAGTCTCACCAACTAGGTGACAACGTAGTGTTAAATCACCATTCAGCAGACTCAAGCCACCACCGCACTGCAGAAAGATACTAACTTTTCAATCTGCTACGTTACTGACTGTACTGACAAACTATGTTGACACACCATGTCTACACTAGATGCGACAAAGCAACCATTAAAAATCATTTGTACTTTGTGTCAGTACGTCATAAATGGAACGAGGCATCAGTTTACTGTCGGGATTTGTCGTGTCGCGTTGCGCCGTGTCCAGTGTAGACAGCATCACTGATTATAATGGCTTCTATTGTATTTTGTCGGGCCGGGCCGCGCTGCTCACGTCCGGTGTAGACACCCAGTTAGGTAATGTGATGTGACCGATGTGATGAGCATGAGTTCTGGGCAGTGGCACAAGCATTAACTGAGTTGCCACGATTAGCTCTGGTGGCCGTGGAACCGTATGCGCCGCAGACGCGTGCAGTGATGCACAGATCAGCTCTAACGTCACTGAGTCTGCCATTAAAAATTAACCATCCATTCATCATGCAAAACTAAGTATTAGAATCATTGTAATGTGACGATCAAATATAGGTGAGGTGGGTGGCGGGCGGATAATTTATTTGAAGTAGTGGACTCAGGTGAAGTTTGAGCTTATCCGTGCATCTCTACACTGACCTGAGTTGCCAGTAGCAAACAATGGAGCGCTCTGCTGGTCAAACTAAGTAATTACACCATTTAGAAGCATTTCATCTGCGTTATATGTTCTGTAAAAAAAATTTCGGCGGCAATATCTGCGACAGGCTCATATCGGCCAATAATATCGGAAAAATTATATATCGGTTGGGCTCTAATACAAATAATACTTGTGTAATTTTTCAGTCAATATTAAATTAATGAAAGAACTATACATTTCACTTTAGTGTATTTTTTAGGTTTGATAACTTGAAAAGTAAAGTAAACTTGAAAGTAAAGTAATTAGTAATCTGATTACTTTTTTAAATGCAGTAATCAGTAATGTAATCAAATTACAATTTTAAATTAGTAATTAGTAATTTGTAGTGGATTACTTTTTTGAGTAGCTTACCAAACACTGGATCTAATATTAGGGGTGCTCCGATTGATTGGCTACCGATCACTATCGGTAATCGCTTTGGGATGATTGATCGGCGGTCTCTAAAAAGGCCGATCTCAAGCTGCCTTGTGAAGGTTTGGCATGACATGCAGTGACACCGTCCCAGTCTCTGTCCGGCGCGGGTGAAATAATAATGCTGAAGGTGAGGTACTCCTTCATATTTCTTAATTAAATAACTTCTAAAGTAATTTGAAAACCTTGTGTGAGACGTAATTTCACAAACAGCGTGAGTGAATCACAGCGCGCGCTCTCTCTCAAATCACCACATCGCGTCTGCACTATAAGCGAGCTGCACAGTTGACACAGGAATTGTCACTTGCACAATCAAGGCAGTGTCACATCGTCATTAAAGTTTATAAATTGCATTACTTTTTAATTCTTGCCAGTGTTTAACCATTCAGCACTCGCGCACTCTCCTGGAGACAGTGCGCTCATGCACACTTGCAGCGCGCACACAGTACCGCCGCTCCCTATACGCAGAGTATGCAGTTTGCGTAGGGCACCAACTCCCAGGGGGGCACCATCCCAGTTGCTCAAA
>NW_015536535.1:2415814-2416918 GCF_001515605.1 Sinocyclocheilus anshuiensis
CTAAAAAAAAAAAACTTTCGTTCTATATTAATATTAAAATTAACATATACATATACATAAATAAAAATCTAAACATGAACATATAGCTAAAATTATTAAAAATGCATTTTACGGTGAACGCAGTAGGCTAAGCACACGTGACGTGCCATTCCTGCATCCGCGACCGCTCGCACCTCATAAAATTATTTTTTTTTTAAACGCTCACACCTCATATTTGCAGCTGAATCAGGTGCCGAGAAAAGAAAAAGAAAAAAAGATGAAGCCCGTGCATCACTTTCAGGTAGCCTACATTCATAATCATGTGAAACTTTTTTGGCTGTTGTCGTTAATAACGTGTTTTAATGTCGGTGATAATTTAACCACCAACAACGCATCTAATATTCTCTCTGACTTTCCATGTTCCCTTACAAAAAATAGCATGGTTTTACGAATAAAACCAAAAATCATGGTTCATGGTAACCACAATTTAACCATGGTTTTGTTACGAGCCAAAGGCCTGCTGCTGTTACACTTACAGGACGATCAAGTCCTTTAATATTGACCAAACATTTAATTCTTAATTCAAATTAATCTTTAATTTTTGGCCACCTTTTTGCAAAAGAAATGCGACTGCCTCAATAATTTCTTCAACAAAAACATGTGAACATAACAACCCTTACAAAAAAAATTAACCATGGTTTTATTGTAGTAAAACTGCTTAGTTTTCTTTTGCGTTATTTCTGAATGCTTGAGACAATAAAATCAATCAGACAACTGTATTAATAATATAATTGTCAGACTTTGTTCCGTGTTTTGTGTCTTGCTCCCCATGTGCCTTCCTATGCCCATATTTGGTTAGTTTCCTGTTCCTGTCCTGATTAAGTTCATTTGTCCCAGGTGTTTCCCTTGATGTTTCATTGCTCCCAGGTGTGTCTCGTCATCCCCTCCTCCTGTGTGTATAAATAGTGTTCCCTGTGTGTGCTCCAGCGTCCGGTATTGTTCAGGTCATGTTCATGTCTATGTCTACATGTATTGCGTGAGTGGTCCCTTGTATTAATTAAACCCATTTGGATTGATGTACTCCTCGTCTCTCTTCGTTCCTTGCTCCTCAGTCCGCTCAGCAGT
>NW_015536535.1:2418682-2425203 GCF_001515605.1 Sinocyclocheilus anshuiensis
AATCTAAAGAGTAATATATATATATATATATATATATATATATATATATACACACACACAAAATGCATTTTACGGTGAACGCAGTAGGCTAAGCACACGTGACGTGCCATTCCTGCATCCGCGACCGCTCGCACCTCATAAAATTATTTTTTTTTTAAACGCTCACACCTCATATTTGCAGCTGAATCAGGTGCCGAGAAAAGAAAAAGAAAAAAAGATGAAGCCCGTGCATCACTTTCAGGTAGCCTACATTCATAATCATGTGAAACTTTTTTGGCTGTTGTCGTTAATAACGTGTTTTAATGTCGGTGATAATTTAACCACCAACAACGCATCTAATATTCTCTCTGACTTTCCATGTTCCCTTACAAAAATTAGCCAAAAAAAACAATGAGGCAATAATGATTGGTTAATTAATAATTAAGTGGTTTTAGTGAATAACACTGTTAATGTAATACAAAGTAAACAATTTATGCACATTACATATTATTACAAATGTTTGCAAAGGGAGCCAAAGGCCTGGTAACTGCTGCTGTTACACTTACAGGACGATCAAGTCCTTTAATATTGACCAAACATTTAATTCAAATACCCACTTAATCTTTCATTTTTGGCCACCTTTTTGCAAAAGAAATGCGACAGCCTCAATCATTTCTTCAACAAAAACATGTGGACATCACAACCCTTACAAAACATTAACCATGGTTTTATTGTAGTAAAACTGCTTAGTTTTCTTTTGCGTGATTTCTGAATGCTTGAGGCTGTAAAATCAGACAACTGTATTAATACTAAAATAATAGCCATAGGTAGAACTGTCTAGAGCTACAATTTAAAATTATAAATAATACAATATAATGACAATTTATTTACTTTTATATTTTATTAAAGTTCTGCTTTGTCCCCTATAGTAGGTGTTTTGTTTTGTTTTTACATCCTTAATATTTGGGGGATTAATAATTAAGTGGTTTTAGTGAATAACACTGTTAATGTAATACAAAGTAAACAATTTATGCACATTACATATTATTACAAATGTTTGCAAAGGGAGCCAAAGGCCTGGTAACTGCTGCTGTTACACTTACAGGACGATCAAGTCCTTTAATATTGACCAAACATTTAATTCAAATATTCACTTAATCTTTAATTTTTGGCCACCTTTTTGCAAAAGAAATGCGACTGCCTCAATAATTTCTTCAACAAAAACATGTGAACATAACAACCCTTACAAAAAAAATTAACCATGGTTTTATTGTAGTAAAACTGCTTAGTTTTCTTTTGCGTTATTTCTGAATGCTTGAGACAATAAAATCAATCAGACAACTGTATTAATAATATAATTGTCAGACTTTGTTCCGTGTTTTGTGTCTTGCTCCCCATGTGCCTTCCTATGCCCATATTTGGTTAGGTTCCTGTTCCTGTCCTAATTAAGTTCATTTGTCCCAGGTGTTTCCCTTGATGTTTCATTGCTCCCAGGTGTGTCTCGTCATCCCCTCCTCCTGTGTGTATAAATAGTGTTCCCTGTGTGTGCTCCAGGGTCCGGTATTGTATGTTAATGAATGTGAATGTCTGCTGAAGTCTACCTCCGTTACTACGTGTGTTTTCCTGGTTCCCTTGAAGTTATTAAAATCCCATCATTAATGTACTCCTCGTCTCTCTCCGTTCCTTGCTCCTCAGTCCGCTCAGCAGTAGACCCGTGACAATAATAGCCATAGGTAACTATCTAGAGCTACAATTGTAATTTTGTAAATACAATATAATTACAATTTATTTATTTACTTTTATATTTTATTAAAGTTCTATTTTGACCCATATAGTAGGTGTTTTTTTTTTTTACATCCATAATATTTGGGGGAGGGGGCACAACAATACAGTTCTGCTTAGGGCACCCATTTGGCCAGCAGCGGCCCTGCGCACACACATAATGCCAGGTTCACATTACTCCGTTTGCAGTGCAAATGTGGTGCATGTTTTTTCCCCGCTCATGTTAACAGATTAATAAAGCGTGCACACTGCACACGGTTACGGTCCAGCAGTGCGTTCCAGGAGCGGTGCGTCTGCAGCAGTGCTTGTTAAAATAAACAAATATGGAAAAATATAGGCCTATGTATATTTAGAATCTATGACAAAAAATTATAAACTAGGTTAGTGGATAATTCGGCAGCAAAAGTTATTCTAGAAAAATCAGTGCACAATAATATTAGAAATCCAAACATTTAGTGAAAATAATGCTTTCTGTGATCGGCCTCAAAAATCCTGATCGGAGAACCCCTAAAAAAAAAATAAAATAAAAAATACTAAAACACTCAACTGCTTTGTTTTATAACACTAAAAAAATCATATCTCATAAATGCAACAGACCACTTTATTAACTCAAGCATAAAATGCCTAGCTTTATGAGCTGACCAAACAACATGCCTAAAAGCGCTTGTAAATATGAGGACATGGCAACACTGCAAGACAGCGCTTTCTAAAGCAGCCTCCCGAGCATAAACAAAACACAGCACGTCTATCAGTGGCGGTTTAGTTCAAATCGACGGACAAAAAGAGTCTTTAGCCAAAAAATGGCAGATACCAAACGGATAAATTCTTATTCACTCCTGCAGGACGCCAAAATGTTGCTATGGTTACGAATGCAAGAGTGACTGCTGTTCCGTACACACATGAAACGATAATTTACGGGACTCACTACCACATTTAAATGCGGTTGTCACTCCTGAAATTTACAGTGTGTACGTGGCCAATAAGCAGTGAAAAAGAACTCAATGCAGTGCTCATGCTGACTGACATAACTGAAGCGCGCACACAGAAACGCCTCTTTCAGATAGCATGCGATTTACAAATTCAGGACGTGCATGATGTTTATTTAAAGGTAAGCGCAAGCCAAAATGAATTAGGCTAATTCAATGCGAAACTGAAAGCAAACGGTGTTCTCGCGCAGCCTATCTCTCTCATTCGGCATTAATCCAATTAAATGTGTCCATATTTGCATTTGAATGCTAAACTGTTGTTTATTATGTAAACCAAGCTTACTTAACGCACTTAAAAAACGTCCTCGTCACATGAGCAAATGTGTGTTTGGCCCGAGCTCAGGCTGATCGGAACGGATTGTACTATCCAGTATGCTACGCACTATTTAAATTAAACAGTGTATCTATATGTTTGGTTGACTGTATTTTATTCTGATAATCTGGCGCCGGCGCGATCTAACAGCGGAAACAAACATCAAAAAAATACTCTGTTATTTTTGGTCATACAGATCATTCGAAACTGCAATGTGTTTACTTTATTTCTGTAATCTCGGTTTCCTTTCCGTGGACTTTCATAGAGCGCCACACAAATAGCCTGTGAACCAAACTCAGCAGCATAGCCTATCTCTCAGTCTTTTCCTTTCATTTTGTTAATCTGTTAATTAGGCTAAGTCAAATATTTTGCTTATTCATTAATTTTATATGTAGATTTTGTTATTTTTAGTTAAACTTCATTTTTGTTGCTTGTCTGCGCTCGTCCGGGGCCTTTTTTCACTTCTCCGACCCCGCAGCTCTCTCCGATAGCTTAGTGTTAGTGGCACCAGTCCAGGTGTTTCCAGGTTTTTCTCGTGCTATTTCTCCATGTTGAGAGTTTGGTGTCGCACATATTGCACCTGACTATGCATTCTTATCCTTTTCTCCGATGAACTGAAAATAACAGGAGTGTGTCCATCTCACAAATGTAAAATCCGTCTCTGCAGTCATCTCAACCATCTAATTCCAGCAACAGGAAATAGACAAACTATTTTACCCGCAGAATTTTTTCTCTGGTTCTGTTTTGCGGTGTTAGTAAATTCACCACTTAATTTTGAGTTAAAATATGTTGTTGTAACTTGCGTTACTGAGATTGTAACGAGTAATAATATTACCCAAATTTGATTAGTAATGCGTTATATTACTGCGTTACAGTAAAAAGTAATATACTACTGTAATATTATTACTTTTGTAATGCGTTACTCCCAACACTGGCGGTAGTTTAGTTAAAATCGACGGACAAAAAGAGTCTTTAGCCAAAAAATGGCAGATACCAAACGGATAAATTCTTATTCACTCCTGCAGGACGCCAAAATGTTGCTATGGTTACGAATGCAAGAGTGACTGCTGTTCCGTACACACATGAAACGATAATTTACGGGACTCACTACCACATTTAAATGCGGTTGTCACTCCTGAAATTTACAGTGTGTACGTGGCCAATAAGCAGTGAAAAAGAACTCAATGCAGTGCTCATGCTGACTGACATAACTGAAGCGCGCACACAGAAACGCCTCTTTCAGATAGCATGCGATTTACAAATTCAGGACGTGCATGATGTTTATTTAAAGGTAAGCGCAATAAGCAGTGAAAGAACTCATTGCGGCACTCAAGTGCTGACATACACCTGAAGCGCATGCACAGAAAACTGTGGCATGCGATCACGAATTTTCTTTTGCGTGTTATTGCACTTGAATGACCAGATACACACACAATAAAGTCAAAATGCCCGTCGTGTGGAGTATTTGCGTAAACACAGTCTGTAAACAGTTCTGTGAAAACCGGTTGTGTTTCAGTATGGTTTATTCCTAAAATCAGAGGGAAATGATAGCTGATTAACAAGGGTGTAGAAGCACCTAATTCTGATTGTAAGTCTAAAACTGACATTTCCTGAAAAGTTATCTCTCAATTCTGATTGGTTGATTGGAATGTTGTACTTGGTCAAATCACGCTCACTGTTTCAGTATATTGGATCCATGCAGTAGGTCTTAAAGGGATAGTTCACCCAAAAATGAAAATTTGATGTTTATCTGCTTACCCCCAGGGCATCCAAGATGTAGGTGACTTTGTTTCTTCAGTAGAACACATTTGATGATTTTTAAGTCCAACCGTTGCAGTCTATCAATCTTATAATGCATGGCAATGGTAACAAAATCTATGAGAGTAAAAAAAACATGCACAGACAAATCCAAATTAAACCCTGCGGCTCGTGATGACACATTGATGTCCTAAGACACGAAATGATCAGCAACAGGAAATAGACAAACTATTTTACCCGCAGAATTTTTTCTCTGGTTCTGTTTTGCGGTGTTAGTAAATTCACCACTTAATTTTGAGTTAAAATATGTTGTTGTAACTTGCGTTACTGAGATTGTAACGAGTAATAATATTACCCAAATTTGATTAGTAATGCGTTATATTACTGCGTTACAGTAAAAAGTAATATACTACTGTAATATTATTACTTTTGTAATGCGTTACTCCCAACACTGGCGGTAGTTTAGTTAAAATCGACGGACAAAAAGAGTCTTTAGCCAAAAAATGGCAGATACCAAACGGATAAATTCTTATTCACTCCTGCAGGACGCCAAAATGTTGCTATGGTTACGAATGCAAGAGTGACTGCTGTTCCGTACACACATGAAACGATAATTTACGGGACTCACTACCACATTTAAATGCGGTTGTCACTCCTGAAATTTACAGTGTGTACGTGGCCAATAAGCAGTGAAAAAGAACTCAATGCAGTGCTCATGCTGACTGACATAACTGAAGCGCGCACACAGAAACGCCTCTTTCAGATAGCATGCGATTTACAAATTCAGGACGTGCATGATGTTTATTTAAAGGTAAGCGCAATAAGCAGTGAAAGAACTCATTGCGGCACTCAAGTGCTGACATACACCTGAAGCGCATGCACAGAAAACTGTGGCATGCGATCACGAATTTTCTTTTGCGTGTTATTGCACTTGAATGACCAGATACACACACAATAAAGTCAAAATGCCCGTCGTGTGGAGTATTTGCGTAAACACAGTCTGTAAACAGTTCTGTGAAAACCGGTTGTGTTTCAGTATGGTTTATTCCTAAAATCAGAGGGAAATGATAGCTGATTAACAAGGGTGTAGAAGCACCTAATTCTGATTGTAAGTCTAAAACTGACATTTCCTGAAAAGTTATCTCTCAATTCTGATTGGTTGATTGGAATGTTGTACTTGGTCAAATCACGCTCACTGTTTCAGTATATTGGATCCATGCAGTAGGTCTTAAAGGGATAGTTCACCCAAAAATGAAAATTTGATGTTTATCTGCTTACCCCCAGGGCATCCAAGATGTAGGTGACTTTGTTTCTTCAGTAGAACACATTTGATGATTTTTAAGTCCAACCGTTGCAGTCTATCAATCTTATAATGCATGGCAATGGTAACAAAATCTATGAGAGTAAAAAAAACATGCACAGACAAATCCAAATTAAACCCTGCGGCTCGTGACGACACATTGATGTCCTAAGACACGAAACGATCGGTTTGTGCCAGAAACCGAACAGTATTTATATCATTTTTTAGCTCTAATACACCACTATGTCCAACTGTCTTTGGGCGCGCGTACGGCTTCACGGCACACGCGTGAGGTGTGTACACGCTCTGGCGTAGTTTACGTAGAGAAGTGATCTCTCGCGCGTATACGTCACTCATTGTTTACACAGTGCACAGTCATTGTAGGTACAACGGCTAATCAAAA
>NW_015536535.1:2425633-2445779 GCF_001515605.1 Sinocyclocheilus anshuiensis
GTCTCTTCCCCGTGCATGCACGCTGGTGTCCTCGTGGGTCCAGGAGGGGTGCGTAGAGGGACGCCCGTGCCGCCAGAGTCGTGAGCTGCCGGACCCGCAGTCCGGACGAGAACCGCACCCGTTACACGGCCGCCGGGCAAGGATGCTGGGCCGTCTAGTCCCTTCAAGCGCCGTGGGCAGAGAGAAGGACGAAGCCGCTGAAAGAAGCCGCAGATCCCCGGACCGGAGAGGGGAGCGCGTGCGGCCGCCGGACTCCGCCCCTTACCTGGACCCTTCCTTCCTTCCTTCCTGATCACTGCCCTTCCCTTCACGAACCCCGCAGCAGACGAGGACACCAGATCCCCTGTTTATTTTGGACACTTGATTCCCTTTTTTCTGGACACTTTGTTTATTTTCTGTTAATAAAAGCCTCTCCGAGGCCTGACGCCACATCCACTGTGTCTGTCGTTTGCTCCTCCCGCGAACAACACCCATTAACGAAAACTACGCCAGAGCGCGTACACCTCACGCACCGGAAGCCGTGTGCGTGCCGAAAGACAGTTGGACATAGCGCTGTATTAGAGGTAAAAAAATGTTATAAATAATGTTCGGTTTCTCGCACAAACCGATCGTTTCGTGTCTTAGGTCATCAATGTGTCGTCACGAGCCACAGGGTTTAATTTGGATTCGTCTGTGCATGTTTTTTTTAAACAGAGATTTTGTTACCATTGCCATGCATTATAAGACTGATAGACTGCAACGGTTGGACTTAATCATCAAATGTGTTCTACTGAAGAAACAAAGTCACCTACATCTTGGATGCCCTTGGGGGTAAGCAGATAAACATCAAATTTAAATTTTTGGGTGAACTATCCCTTTAAAGGGGCAACAGCCTAATTTACCTGCTGTCATTAATATTAATCAAATAACAAAGGACAGAAAAACTTTCACTGCTCTTGACTGAATCACTTTTGGATCTTTAATAAGAATCTATTCATATTTGATTCATACAGTGAAGACTGAGTGTTTTAGATACACTTGATTATTCAATTTCTGTAGTAGGCATTATTTCTTACTACATGTTAAATAAACCTACTGTAGCTGAAAATCTTAAGTTTATTTCATTTGTATTTTTGTTTTGTATGTTTGTGTTTGTATGTTTTTGTTGTGTGTGTAATTTGCTTTGTTCTTATTTTTAATAAAAATAAAATAAATGAAGTTGACATTTAAATTTAAAAAAGTAAAAGTTTAAAAAACATATTTAAAAAAAGTTACAATTTAACTTTAAAATGAAGTTAAATACAATTTCTTATTCCATGAAATAGGGCTGTCACAATATTAGATTTTTCACACCATGGTTATTGTGGCCAAAAGAATTCACAATATCGATATATTGCGATTAGGGCTGTCAGTTTAACACGTTAACTTAATTAGTTATGAAATAATAAAGATATGAAATAAAAATAAGATTAAAATATTTTAATATTTAATTATATTTTGAAAATAATTATATTTATTTACATGCCTATATTTATATTCATATAATTTATATTATAAATAAATATATTTAATATATAAACACAAAATTTTTCTGAAATATATACATGCATGTGTGTGTATTTATATATACATAATAAATATACACCGCACACATACATATATTATGTAAGCAAAAATATTTTGGATGCGATTAATCACGATAAATAGTTTGACAGCACTAATAAAAATAAAAACATTACAGGGATAGTTCACCCCAAAAATTAAAATTGTCATATTTACTCACCCTCATGTCGTTTCAAACCTTTCTTTTGTGAAACATAAAAGAAGGTATTTTGAAGACTGTTTGTAACAAAGCTGCTTTGGTTACCAATGACTTTCATTGTATGAACAAAAAATACTGAGATGTTTCTCAAATCATCTTCTTTTATGTTCCATAGTTTATGTTAGGCCATTGTAGCCTAAATGTTTGTGTAATACATTTTATGTTGAATCAAAACTGAAAACTGTTTGTTTTTCTTTTTTACTCAATGAACATAAGGATACTGATAAACACAGGGCTCTGGCTTTCTGTTTTCTTTGAAGCTTCCTATGAAATAAAAAGAGATAAAATACTGTCAAGTTCAACAGTATGATGAATAAATATTAGCATAAAAACTAATACTTTAACCTGTTAACTTGCGGAGTAGCTGCACGCGCTGCATCGTCTTGTTTGACAGGTGTCAGCGTTAAGGCGCAATACTGCCACCTGGGAGGTCAAACAGGTACTGACACTGGAGTATTTACATGTCGTGTTATCATAAGAGTCCTATTCATTTTAAATATTGTGGTTATCGTCAATACCGGTATATTGTGACATCTCTACCGTGAAAAAAGACCATAGTTTTTTCATTTTTGGGTGGTAAATCTCAATACTACACCGTGAGCTGTTAACATTTCACTGCAATGTTTCCTGTACCAAAAGCTCATATGAGACCTACAAATTATGTGTTTGAATCAGTCTTAGAAATTCTTCAGTGAATTCACTGACTAAATTATCTGATTAACTTGTTTAATGTTTAATTTTTGTTTGCCGTGGTACAATAAACAATTTGCCATAAATTTGGTACTTTAATGAGCCATATCTGGGTCGTAAAGCAGAACTCATTGAGATCCACAGCTCTACAGAAGAAATGTTAATTTAATAATATATTATGCACTTTTATAATAGCATTAACCAGATTATCGATGCCTAAGTAAAATATTGCATCTCAGATTTTACATGATTTGGCCCGTGGTGTTGGAAAAATTGTGGCAGCTTGTGTATGTACTAGTGCTGTCAATCGATTTAAAAAAATTAACTAATTAATCGCACATTTTTCTGAAATTAGTTTAATTCCCACCTAACATTAAAGTTTTTAAATATACTTTTATATTGCAATTTCACATTCAATCTTCAAATTAATGTACAAACAACATAAAGACATATATATTTTTAATATCTGTTTAAAGGCATCTTTTTTTATGACTGAAGGCCAGTATCAATGATACCAATACTGATGTCTCTATAAAATTGCCCCCCCCCCAATATTTAACCATTGACTAGCCATTCAACATTACAGTATAATTGAGAGCTATCAATTTGCACATTTATTAGACTTTAAAAAATAACTTCTAATTTAAGTGAATTTAAAACAATCTTCACATAAACCCATTATAATAAATGTAATATTTACCTGTGCCCTTCAGCAGAAATATACAGCAATTGAAATTGAAGTTATCAAACACTAAATTCTAAATTAAATATAGATTAATTCTTGAAGCTATAAAAGTTATTTTTTCTTCTTTTTTTTTTCCTCCTTTGTCCTTTGATTAATAGACATCACAGCAGCTGGTTATTAGGTTATTTTGGCTGTTATTTATTTTAGAGCTGCCGCTGCTGAACGTGACGCGGATCTGACACGCATCGTATTTTCTCTCAACTCTTTTTTCTATTTGATTAATCTGTTTACCTTCTTACTGATACAGTGGAATATATTTAATCTGAACACTTATCCAAACCTTTTTTTTTTTTCAACTCTTTTTACCTTTTCTGACCCACTTCAGGTCTTAAAGTCTCTATTAATGAGCTGACGAGTTAAATCGGGTGGGGACAGTTTTGAAAACCATTTCAGAGACATGTTCTTAAATGTGACTCATATAAAATATATTACATGCATGCAATGTATTTACTTTTTTCTTTTTTAAATTAAGGCAGTTTTAAGGCAGCTTTAATCGCCTTTTTAGTAACTTCATGACTTAACTGACCACGACATTGCATGCACGTAGTTTATTTCGTGCTTTGATATGAAAGGATACAGACTACAGCGCGCGCCGGCGTCTTAGTTTGTGCGTGCAATTGAAGAGTACGCGCTGCGACCACAGTACCGTTTCCACGCTCGTTTTGACTCGCGTCTGGCGCTGAAGTGAAGTGGAGCGTGCGTCTGAAACATCTCCCATTCTCAGTCTTTCTGCGACTGAATAAATGCACTTCTTGTCAAGAGCAAAAGTGATTTCGCGCTTTGATATGAAAGGATACAGGCTACAGCATGCGCTGGCGCCTTTGTGCGTGCAATTGAAAAGCACGTGCTGCGAGCACAGTGCCGTTTCCGTTTTGACTTGTGCCTGGTGCTGAAGTGAAGTGGAGCGTGCATCTGAAACGTCTCCCATTCTCAGTCATTCTGCGACTGAATAAATGCACTTCTTGTCAAGAGAAAAAGTGACAGATGCAGCAGTTGTGAGCGGGGTGGCCAACCCTAGCCCCGCCCCTGTGCTAATTGCATAAAATATTTTTAACGCGTTAAACTGAAAAAAATTAATCGCTTGCGTTAACTCGCTAATTTTGGCACCACTAGTATGTACACATGTCCAAAAAGTATGATGAGGAGAGAAAGAGAGAGCAAGAAGAGAATGAGGCGAGAAAGAGAGAGCAAGATTTCAAATTTGTGTTACGGTTGTTGTCTTGTGCACAATGCATGCATGATGCAAGTTCAGTTAATCAACTCTAAATTCTTGAAATGCATTGTTTTGCATTGACAAATATGTAGTAAAAGTAGAAAATTTGTTTTTATATAAGGAACAATTTGATGAGATCTTCAACTAGTTTTGTATTGTTCAATTTCTTAGAATTCCCTCAGAGCTGCGATTCCAGCATACCATTGATGGCGCAGGAGTTGATGCGCAAGATGATTCGGAGGTTTGCCTTAGAGTATGCATGTAAAAGCCAGGCTCATGAGGGCCTAAGTGACACCTCTGAGCTTCTCCCCCATCAACTGGATCCTGATGGGCCTCTGGACCTCACCATCAGCCGAGCTTCTCAGGCCCTACAAGGTAATCAAGGCTTTTTTTTTATGGAAATCACAACAGTTTTCACTTCAAAAGACCAGATTCAGGAGTTTGTAGCTCTGCAAAATTAGATCACTGTTAATATTTAGACATTTTTCATTCTTTTCAGAGAATCTGGTCTATTGACTTTCATTAATTATGCTTATCATTGAAAGGTACACAACTCTGAATAAACGGTGAATTTACTGAGTGTGTGAATATTTCATTACTTGCAATGATCCTGTGCATTTCTCCTCAAACTTGATATTATTTGCTGTTTTCTTTTTTTCATGGATTACCTCTCATAGTTGGAGTACTTGACCTCTCTAAGAAAAACATATCAGCAGAAAATGAAACTACTCAAAGAAAGGTTTCAGGGTGAGTACTTCAAGTTTTGTTTACCAAGTTGTGTGCTTGACTGTTTATCTTCATCCTACCAAAGCCAAAGAAAAGGTTGGTACTAAAATGGTAACATTTTGACCAGTAATATTGATGAGCTTTTTATTCCAGAAAATATTAATTTTATTTCTGAATCTTTGTTTCATTTGTATCGTATCTGATTGTTTTGTGTGAACAAATTCTACTCCTCATACATTTGATGCGTTTTATTTTTAATTTAGTGGTTGTTTTGTTGCACTGCCAAAGGGTTGACTCTTTTCTAACTTGTTGGAAGGTAACGTCACATTTACCAGCAGTCAGGGGCTTTACTTGTTCCTTTGTACCGCCTGTATTTATTCATTTGTTTATTGATCTATTCGTTGATTTATGCAATATTATTTTCACATGAGATAAAAGATACCAGAGTCGTACAAAATGCATCTGCATTGCAAAGATACTGGAAGTAATCCTATAAGCGCTTGCCTTTCTCCACACAATTGACGAGAGACTGTCCTTCCAAGAAGTATCGTTTGCATCCTAAGGCCAAAAACAAAAAGTGTTTTATTCCCAAAAAACTCGAAGGCTTTGTGTTATACAGAC
The DNA here is from genome assembly GCF_001515605.1 of Sinocyclocheilus anshuiensis. Lineage (NCBI taxonomy): Eukaryota > Metazoa > Chordata > Actinopteri > Cypriniformes > Cyprinidae > Sinocyclocheilus > Sinocyclocheilus anshuiensis. The sequence goes on from NW_015536535.1 coordinate 2,431,430, forward strand.
AATTGAGAAGCGAGTGATGTTACCAAAAGACAAGGCAGTAAAGGAGTGGACCCTGAGTGTGTCCTGTCATTGGTCCGCTCACCCGTACGTTTCTCATCCTCCCACCCACCTCCCCTTAGGAGACCAATCAGAGAGGACTATTTGGATCGCAGCTCTGAGTTTGCAGAAGGTTTGCTCTCTAAAGCCTTGAAAGATATTCGGTCTGGATCACTGGACATTCACAAAGCAGCCATACTGTACGGGATACCTCAGAAAACCTTACAGTTTCAGACAGAGGCATTATTGCCAGAGTGGAAGGCAGGGGAACCATCGATTTTTGGTGACAGTGGCAAGGGCACAGAGGCAGTGTGCCCAACCAATGACACTCGACTCGTCCTGCAGAAGGTAGCAGCATGGGCTCGCTCGCAGTCAGAGCAGTCTGAAGTAAGAAAATTTAAATTTACGTCACCAAAGCACACCGAGCTAAAGTTCCCGGCAGCCGTGACTGCCTCGTCATACCTTCACCACTTAACCTTGCAGAGAATGGTCTCGCAGCTACGGGAGCAGAACGACGGGCCTTTCGCCAGTACCGAGCAAGCCACATCTCCTCAGAGTTCTGCCACTGGGCCAGCTGTGCACATCCGAGTCCCTCAGGTACGCTTAAGTGCTCAGCCCAAAGCCCAGCTGGATCTGGCTGGCCTGGTGGATGCGGTATACCAAGCCAACAAAGCCTCTGATGGCTCCACTGCTTTCCACAAGCTGAAGACCATTCTCCCTAAACAGGGCTTGATCGAAAGTCACTCAGGCCTCGAGTCACGTCTACTCCAGGGTGACATGCCTCCACTGGGTCTGAACATGAAGAACAGGAGCGTTGGCGGAAGCGTCACTGGAAGTGTGGTTGACATTGGAGATGATGACCATCGAGACAAGCATCCACGGAAAAAGCGGGGCCGTTATCGGCAATATGACCACGATATCCTGGAGGAGGCCATAGCCATGGTGATTAGTGGGAAGATGAGCGTGTCGAAAGCTCAGGGCATCTATGGTGTGCCACACAGCACCATAGAGTACAAAGTCAAAGAGCGAACGGGCACGCTCAAGACCCCACCAAAAAAGAAGCTTCGCCTTGCTGAAGCAGCAACCTCAGGCTCAGGAAAGTCAGGGACAACAACCAATGCCTCATCTACTGCCTACAAACAGTCTTAACTCAAAACCAAAACCTCAACTATTTCCTAGAGGCGGTTTTAACTAAACATCACCTAAACTACAGCCAACAAGGATTTTTTTTTTTTTTTTTTTAAGCATGCAGTCAGGACCTCATTCAGACTTGGAAGATACACTTGAATCCTCAACCACAGGTTAAATGGTACATTTTATCAAGTTACAAAACATGCCTTTAAAAAAAATCTATTCAGGGGTTTCACTGTGGATATCTATATGAATATATTTAACATATTGTAAAGCACTGTTGATTTTTAAGTTAATTACTCTTTTAAAACTAAGAAATATAATATTCAGGTTTTGTTCATACATAAGCTAATCTCAGCTTAACGATTGTTGTATGCAGCTTCCTTTCACTCTAATTAGTCTTTGTAGTGACTGGTCATTTCATTTGAAGTCTATCAACAGTATTTTTTATGGTGTCTGTGTGACAGCCTGGTGACAGCATGACTGTAACATCTCTTTTAACTCAACAGTGGGAGATGTCCATCCTTATATGCAATGGGTAGATATAGGTACAAGTTTCCACTCCAGCAAAGGAACAACACTATTATGTAAATAGCACTTTTTGGACTACTATTTTTATTTGCAAGTTTTATTGTATAACATAGATAATTATATCAGTTTCATGTAGGGATGCACCGATACCACTTTTTCAAGTACTTGCCCGATACCGATACTTTTATTTTTGGTACTTGCCGATACCGAGTACTGACACCAATATTTTTATTGCATTTGTAAATTTTTTAAATATTGGGCACAGAAACCAAAAGAGTATGTATAATGTTAGTTGGTTAACTTCATTTATCAAATAGATACAGTCAAACCAAAATTTATTCAGACACCTTCAACATTTCTCACATTATCACAGTTTATTTGCTATAGTTTAGAAAATGGTAATAAAATATAACAAGAACTCAGAGTTAAACGGTGTCAGAACAAATTCATCTTGATAATGTTAGATAATTTTGATAGAAAGGTATGTAATGGATTACAATCAACCGAACTACAAACTTTCCAGTGATGTCTGTAGGAAAGGGTATATTCACTCGACAAGCTCGCGCATCTGCGGCGCCGCGCGCTCAATCCACTCAGCGTGATTTGCTCATCAGCTCGCACACATCAGCTATACAGGCGTTAATGCTGAATGTTTAGCATTATATTCATTGCATACATATACTTCGAAGACATCCTTAATCTCCAATAACTCCAATCTGCTGTCTGTTGTTGGTGTTTCTTTGTCTGAATATGGCACTTATCACATGCTGTGTGGTATTGGCGTTTGGTATCGGGGCATTTTAACGAGTACAGGAGCTCGGTATCGGTGCATCCCTAGTTTCATGAAGTATTAATGAAGTACATTAATCAGGACTGTTGCCAGATCATTGGAGTGAAAGCTTGGACCATCTCAGGCTTTTTGTGGATGAGACTTCCCACATTCTGCAATGATAGTGATTTAATTTTTTTATTTATTTGTTTTTGGTAAGTTCAAATACTTATTATTCCACTCACACACACACACAACATTGCTTTATTTTTTTATGTCTTGCCCTTTTTAATTTCACCCCTGCAAATCTGCTCAGCAAATCATTTGGGGTAAGTTGGAAATGCAATGTAATGCTGCACAGGAAAAAAACGCTTGATGGCAGTATCAGTGAATGTTTCTTTTACACTGAACAATAGATAGAATACTTTTTCAGTAATTAGAACTACTGAAATCCTCACTCAGTATTCCTTTTTCAGATTTGAATTTCTTCTTTATAATGTTGTGTTGTTCCTCAAACTAAATGCATCCTTGCATTATCTGTCTGCTGAAACCAAATCAGTTCAGGGTCATTTTGCCTCTCCACTTACACACTCCATGAATGAAGCAGTTCAGAGTAGAGTGCTGCTGAACACATGGATCAGAATTTCTCCTTGTCCATATTTCATGATGCACTTACCATGGGACTGAAATGCAAAACCTGATTCAAGTGCTGCTCTGAATTGCTTTGTTTTTATGTCCAGGTTTCTATAGTTTTGCTGCTCTTGGTTGTTGTTTTGTTCATGCTACTGATTACTATAACTTTTAATGGCCTATTATACAACTGTTTCATTTCATAATACTGGTAATTCAACTCCTCAATCCATATTTATAGCATGGACGTTTTTTTTTTTACTGTATTTAGAAGCTTGTATAGTTGGAATATAATATTGAGTTGCACTTTACAAAAGTTGCACACATACTTGTGATACAGGTTCTTGTTTCGTACTTGCTATGAAAAATATTGCCATACACTGACTTTGAATGGCATCTTTTTTCAGTTATCTGATTCACAAGTATAATTGCAGTGCTTTGCAAAGTGTAGCTGAAACGTAAATTTTGTGATTGAAGCTTTGGAAATATTAACATTTCGATATGCAATGTTAAATGTGTTTATCTTTGTGTTGGGAATGTTCTGTAAATGGTTTACCTCTTGTTGTTCTTTAAAGTTAAATTCCCCTTCTTCCTTAAAAAGAGAGAACAGATTTACTGATATATTCTTAATTAATTTAAAGCATTTATCAAAACACCCTGAATGTTCGTCAAAGCTCTTAAAATAACAACTCAGTGCCTGCTCTTACAGCTACTGCTCAGTTATTTTGTAGGCCAGTAGCAGTTTTACATAAATCTTTGGAGAAAAAGAAAAAAAAAGTAGTATTTATATACTACTGTGGATCGTATATAATCTGTATTATGGATTTATATACTGTTACCACAATTACCAATGTAACTTAAATTTTTCAGTTTTTTCTCGGGGATAGATGTGTCACAGGCACATTTTCACTTTTAATGTAAAGGGTGGTCGTGTAAGTTAATGCCATGCAGATTTTTTAAATCATATACATGTATATTGTCAGTGCTGTGCTCTCATTTTCATTTTATAGGATACTGTTAGGTTTCCTTTGGGGAATGCAGATCTCTGTTATTTCTCTTTTGTGTTCTAATTATACTTAATATTGTGTCATGTATAATTTCAGTCCAAAAACATTAGTATTCTCAGGGTAACAACAGTCCTATTGAAACATAGTGCATGATCGTGTTAGAACTGTTCTTTTATATAAAAATAAGGGCCCTTAGGATTCTTTTATAGAGCCAAATATGGTTCATTCAAAGCCAATTTGTTTTCTCCCATATTATGGGGACAGTTTGTTCAGGAGTGGTTACAGGCATATAACATTATTTAAATTGGGTTTAACTCTTTTCCCTCTCAAAACAGTTTGGCTTGATGTATAGATGGATCATTAAATAGATCAATATCACCAATTTAGGCCTTTCCAAGTATGTGTAATTTCATATTCATAACGGGTGCAGGATATGAATCATTTTGCAATCAGTTATTTATGCCTATTTGTTGCACTATGATTGATTTTGTATTATTCCCTCTAATTCTAATATCTAATTGTATATGTGTTGTTATTTCTTTCGATGTAATCAGAATATAAAGTTTAAATGTTGTGTTAGTTTTGTGTTGAAGCACTTTGTTGCTCTTGCACATTGATATGTGAAATGCTTTACTGCATTTGCATGCATACGTGAGTTTCATGTCCTGTAATGTTTCTCAACATGTGACTTTTTTTTCTTTTTTTTGTAATCCCAGGCAGATTGATATATATTTAATCTTTATGACGTTTTGATCAACTTGAAATGGGGGAAAACTAAAAGCTAATTGGTCATTTAAGCATGCATTTGTGTCTGAAATATATTTGGTGTGGTCTCATTTGTAACATTTCAGGATTAGGGTAAGGTTAATCAAAGCAAGAATTAAATTAATTGTAATAAGATGGAAATACTGAAGGCATATTACTCGTGTGTTTTAATATCCTACATTTAAAACTGTGCAATTTACAGTATATACTTTTTTTTTTTTATTATTCTCTAACGTTTCCCTCCATCCCTTAACAAATCTGTTACCCCTTGGGGTAGTTTTATTTTAATTTCAAAATAGATGACATATTGCCTGCAAATGTTGTTGGTTTGTAACTGCTTTATCAAGAGACACATTGATTCATCAGGAAACAAAATTATTCAGGTTTGATTAAAATAATTAAATATTCTGTATAGTTTTCCTGTGTAAGCGTTGCTACAATCGCCATCCTTTGCCTTCAAGTTACCAATAAAAAATTGTTCCATGTACAGAGTTGTTTGTACTTTGTTGTAAATTTCTAATACATGCATAAACTTGACCAAGGTGGAATATTACTTTATCTGTGGCATTTACACATTTTTAATTCTGCATATATATGACCATAACATGCAATTCAATGCCATGTGGTGCCTTTAACAAAATGAGGAGTGCTCTTTTAAATATAGCTATGCAAACTTTATAATTCTGGAATATGTCTTTTTGGTAGGATTTCGTTAATTGTTTAATCCAATTCAAATGTATTGCACATTACAACAGAGTAAAAAATAAAAAGAGCTGAGAGGTGAAGCTCAGCTCACATTCATGAAAAGCTAATTATGTCAGTGATTGAGTAATGACTTAACACAATTTATTTATGTAGTTCCTTAGGGCCACGTGTGGAAGACTGGTCCAGACTGGAGAAGGAAGGTGGTTCTAAAGCTCCAGTGGTCTGGAGAGTCACTGTGTTGGAGAAGGTCCTGTCTTCGCTTTGTTCCCATCATAGACTGCTACTCTATCATTTTTTAAAGGACATGCAGGAAGATTATAACATCTCTGTAACACTGCGGGATGCTCACAGAAGACAGTTTAAGGCTGGATCTCTCTGTTGCCATGCTGATAAAAAATCACTTAATGAGGCCCCAATACTTTCATTAAGTGACTGCTCAGTAACTGCTGGCATTTGTTGCAGAAAAGCTTGTAGGCTTCCAACAAATGCATTTTCTCCTCTATGCGTCTGTCTGAGGAACATTCATGGCAATTCCTGCCAAAATACATCTATGGCATGTGTTGGCCAAGATATCTGTTCTAATCCCACTGTTTGTTGTACTCACTCAAAACTACCCTCATGCCAGCTTCATCACAATGGTGATCATACCTACATTTCTCATGTAAGAGAAACTCTAATCACCCATCAGGGTGATTGTAACTCTCACAATAGATGCAAAGGAAGCCGTAGCCCCTCCCCACCACCACTATCACCAAAGCCAGTGGACCTGGACTGTAAAATGGCTGTCAAGTCCAGTATCTTACAAATTCAGGACTGCAAGTCATTAAACATGGCACCTCCTTCTCTCTTACCTCACAGAACCGAGGATGAAGATACAGCTTTGTACTCTAACGCTTCTCTTCGTGTGGGATCTCCTGATGAATGTTGTGAAAAGGTTGTACTGTTGCATACACAAGCAGAGAAGGAGAATGATCACCAGTGTGGGTCTTTTATAGGAGATCTAATGGATAGAGTCACTGAAAAGCTCAGAAGTATCCAACCTTCAGAGAAGGAACAAAATCATCTTACCCATGCCAGTCAAATCTCCAAGACAGATGACACACATTTGACAGAGATTATAACAACTGTGCTACACAACAGTAGTGACAAAGATTACAACCTTAATGAGCTTTTACGACAGCATGTAGCCACCGAACAGCGATCCCCTCAGACACGTTCACGTAAGAGACTGGAAACGTTAGTTGCCATGAGCAAGTCACCTGATCTTCCATCATCAAGAAGACAAAGCTTACAAATCAAAAGAGATCTGGCCAGACTTAGTCCATCATATTTTAAGAGGAATATAGGGTTTGAGAGAGATAGGTCCTTAAAAACTGTTAAAGCTGCACAGCTAACATGCTCTCTTGTTGAACAATCTGATTGTAGAAAGTTGGACAGAATACCTAGGACAGTGGACTCAAAGCCTGTAAAAGATACCTTAGAAAATTTGACCACATATGCACAAACTAAGGAGACACCGAATAAACAAAAGAGCCAAGAAACTCAACCCCAACATGTATGTCTTGAAGAACCACTGCCTCTTGATGAAAGGGCACAATTGCAAACAACTGATAGTGACCGGAAGGTAAAAGCAAAAACTCATGAAGAGAAAAATCTGACTGTTCAAGTTGGAAGAACCAGACGAAATATTGTACCACCTCAGCGTTTCTCTTCCTATGTTACTGAGCCACGGAAAATGTATTTTGCAGCCTGTTTTTCAGAAAGTATATTCACCAAGAATCCCCCTAAGGACAGTACCTCAACAGCACTTGGCTCTACAGAAGAAATTGCCTGGCCAAGTGATATATGTGACAAACAGCCTTTTCAAACTGAGGATAAACGAGAAGACCGTGATGTGCCACAGAACATAACTTCATCAAAAGATGCGATTTCATCCAAAAAAGAGCCACCGTGTGAGCACAAGGATAATGGAAGGAATCCTGATAAAGAGAGTGCAAGAAAAAGGAAACCATGCCAGAATTCTACTTCACCATCAAAAAGATCTAAACGCCATAAGACCAACAGTCTAAACACTGACTCACACAGTCCTACTGAAACTATGTCTGACTTTACTACCACTGAGAGTGGACAAGAAGCTAAAGCTAGCCTGTCTGGACTGAAATATGATAGTCCAATAAAGCTCATGTTTGTTTCCTCTGTGACAGGTGAAGACGGTATAAAATATACTCTCAAAGCAGCTGCCTCAGGCTCAAATTCCCATGGAGAGATGTTTGATCCATGCGTGGAATCCTCATGGGCAGGTAGTGCCATCGATGAACATTTCCAGGATTCAGTCCTTGAATTAGCTCCAGGGAGAACTGTTGAACATGGTGGGAACAAGTGCACTTCATCAAAAGTGGTTTCACTTGATGCATTATTGCCCAGTTGTTCAAACAATGAAGATGAAATCCAAGAAACACTACCAATTGTACATCAAACATCTCCAGTAAAAAGGCGTCCTGGGCGCCCCAAAAAAATAGGACCACATATTGTGAAGTCTGTGAAACGTCCCATCGGCAGACCTCCAAAACCCAAAATAACTTCAACTGGTACAACCGGTTCCAGTGCAGTAAATCATAAGACAACAGAAATGTCTTCTAAGGATGATGGAAACAAAAATCTAAAAATCACCATAGTGAATGGAAGATCAAGAAGGGCAAAAAGAGTAGTTTCTGAAGATTTGAGCAATATCCCAGAACATCAACATGTTTTTGAACTATTAAATGGTGGCACGTACAGTGAAACATGTTCTGGAAAGACTAGTAGTAATGATCAAATGACCAAGGAACTGCTTAAAGATCACCATTTTGTTATGCCTATTGAAGACAGGAAATGTGTCTCTTCGAGCAGCAACATCAAATGTCAAAGACAGAGTGACACAGCAGTGTCAAGAAAACCAGGAAGACCTCCCAAAGTCAAAATTTCTGGGATCTCTGTCACTGTCACCACAGGGTCACCAAGGCAACGAAAGATACATATAAAAAGGGGCACAAAAGATTCACATCTGCTCAGAAAGTCTCTTCTCATTGAAATTCAACCTTCCAAAGAGCAGAAGACAATCTGCAATCCTACTGACATTCACAAGGATATAGTGGATGCACCAAAAGAACATAGTCAGAATACCAGAGGGCAGCTCATACCAGTGAGGCATTCTGTTAGAGAACGGAAACCCTCCGTTCATTTGCTCCACTCTGTCGCTACTGCCAGATCCTGCGCATTGGTTCGCAGGTCACGAAAACTACTGCTTAATAAGGTTAGCTGTGAGTCCAGCCAGAATACAAAGAAAAGACAAGAGCAAGAAGAGTTCCCAAAAAATGCACTTTCCACGAGGACCAAGAATGTCAGTTGCATACAAGATGTTCGTTTTTCTACCATTTCGATGGACTCCATTTTTTCATCAAACGAGGGCTTCAGGTGGTGGCCCACCTTAGCATCACCTGAAACTTTAAATGAAGAGTTAGCTAGGAGGATCAGGCTTATGTCCAACACTTGGGTATCAGATGTCCTCAAGGCTAACAAGTCAGGAGAGCTTAAATCAGATCTTAAACCAAAAACTTATGAGAAGTTTAGAGGTTCTGCTAAGAAGTCTGCTTCTGCCATCAAAATGCTTTTTGAAAGAAACTATAATATGGAGAAGCTCTGTACTTGGTTTATGCAGTCCACAGAAACTCAGTCCCTTGCTATTGTAAAGAAGACCACTGCAAGAAATCCCAAGGATGTCTTTCACTACAACCTCAGCAGACCCAATTGCAAAGGCAAAGTTTGCCCAAGTCCACAAGCAGAGAGACTCAGGAAACATGTCAAGAAATTTGCTAAAGTTGTCCCAAAGAGTCCGTCAATGCACAAGCAAGCACAAGAAATGCTGTCCAAGTCAACAAGGTCACAAGCCAAGAGAAAGCTTTTTAATACATCATTTAAACAGAGGCATGACGTTAGGCATAGAATGTCTAGGTCTAGAAGCACATGGGTTGTCTATAGAACAGCTCTGCTTAGAGCGAGGCTAAAGTTTAAGACCAGGCCTAGGATAACATTAGGAGGTGATATGGCACACAAAGTGTTTCGTGACCAGATGAGGACAAGGACTTCAGGTGCTGAGACTCTAGAATTATGGAAAGAAATGCCTAACCTGGTAGGTAAGACATCCAGACCAGTCACGAAAGTTCAAAATGCATTAAAGCTTCTAGTCAAAACTCCTCAGAAAATGAATGGGATTGCCAATATTTCAAAGCAGAACAGAATCAGCTCCAAAGCTTGGAGTCCAGAGTCCCTAAAGCAGTGCAGGGTGTTTCTGAAAAAGATCAACTCCCCAAACACAAAGTCAGCGACAGAGGAATGTAACATTTGCACAGTAAAGCTTTATGATGTCTCGCATCAAGAGGAGAATGAGGATGTTTTGGTGGGAGGGACACCTCCCAGTACAGTTAACTTTCCAATACAGCTGCACTCATCCCCAAAAAGCCAGAGCAAGGGAGGAAGAAAAAGAGGCAAACGGAAAAGTTGGAGCACAAGTCCATCTCCCCCAACAAAAATGCTCAGACAACCAAGGAGCAGCAGGGGTGTTCTAGGAGCAAGGTGGTGTGACTTTGTGCTCGGTAAGTCATCTTTTACCATTATTTCGTTATGCCTGAAACATACTCTATGCAAGTTCGCAAGTGCAAATTCCTAGGTACAAAAGATCGGTTTTGAGCATCATAGTGTTAGATCATGCCTCCACGCCAGAAATATCTGATCCAGCACCAGACACCAGATCCTGTCAGAAAATGTTTTGTCTGGTAACAGAACAACTAGTCACCAAAATTGTCTAATACCCAAAATCTGTTAACGAGTCCTGTCTGGTACTCAAAACTGTATTAACACTCTTCTATAAGCCAAGAAGTTGACTGAGTAAAGCCAGCGAAGAGCAGAAGCAGGAGATGAAGTGATGATATAAAAGGAGCAGAGTTTATTGAATAGTCTTAGTTGCGTATGTTTCTATGCTCAGACTTCGTCTGAAAAATACAAATCCAACAAGTGTTATTACACCACAAGCAATAGCAATGGAAAATTATGGCTTCACAACATCGTCCCGTGACATTAAAAACCATGAATACGTTCTCTTATCTAGTACACGAGGACAAATATCCCTTGAAACCTCACAATCATAAGACTGAACAACGGAAAAACTATATAAAAAGAATAATTTATGACTAATCAATTAATGAATCAAATATACTAATCGAAAATAGTATATAAATGGTTAAAATTATTATTATAAATTATTATAAATTAATGAATAAATGGAGAATAGACAAATATAAAAAAGTAAAACGAGACAAATATATTGTTGCTCTCTTGAAGCAAAACAGTTTGCATTTGAGGATTCTTAGCTCTTTCGTTGGCAGAGCAAGTTTAAAGAGATTTTTTTCTAAGTTATACTTAACTGAATAATAGCCCATCCAGTTTAACGTCTAGAGATATTTGAATGTAACTCACTCTGAAAGTAGTACTGAGGTTTGTTCCTGCCAGACCAGTGCAACAGCCCATGTCAAATAAGTTCAACCTGACTGTTGTGTTGACCAAGCACTCCTATCTGCATACTGGGATAAAGTATGTTTCTGGCTTCTGTAAAGAATGCTTTGATATTAGATTGAAAAGTTCGATTTTTTGTCTTTGCAGTGTTTACTTTGTATTGATTCTGGTAGTGTGGTACCATTATGGTCTGCTTTCAAAAGTATACTTATTGTTTTTTAATCAGATAAGGGTTTAATAACCGCACGTTCTGTATATACACTATTTTCTTTGAGAACTCAAATCTAAATGTCTTCAATTTGTGCTTTTCAGGGTCATTGAAATAACTTGGGACCAGTTTTTGGGGAAGACATTTTCTTGAACTCTATCATAAGGTGCCTTTCAACAGTGGTCTGGCTGAGTATCACAAGCAACCTCTGCAAGCGTCATGTAGCAAAAAACAACTTTAAGACACTTGTTGCACTATTTAAACTTATTTTGTTTGATGTTTGTAAAATGTTTTATTTACCTTTTAAAGTCTACTTTGAATTTTAATTTTGATGCAGACCATGAGAAGATCTAGTTACATGAAGGAGAATCAAAGATTACAAGAGCATTATGTTGTTTGGTTTGCCCAAATCTCATAGCAGAGTTTAACATTTAGGCAAACTTTTATATTATTCTGGAGAAGACAAGTTCATTTAACTTTTTTTTTTATTTTATTTTTTTTATATATATTTTGTTGTAAGAGATCTTTACATGGGATTTTTGTGAATATTTCAGTTTTTAAACATTGCTGAACTTTTTAAGTTGGGAATATATTTGTCTTTTCTTATATGTGCCGTTAATGTGTCAGACACAAACTGCCCACTTAAAATAATTACAATGCATTATGGAATTTGAAAATGGTGGTAATGTCTCCGTATATATCTCCTCTTATCCTGTATTTATGGAAACCTCCTGTGAATTTATTTGCCAAGTTGTGGAAAATCATTTAAGCATTAATTTACATCCAGGTTCATGTTCTTGTTGCACTACCAAACTGCTACCTGTTCCGTTTTATTCCTGACTAAAACCATTGTTATAATGTACAGTGTTTTTGGTGCAATGTTTTGCTCTCAGAAAGATGTAAGATTCTATTTTCCTTTCTTTTAAATTAAAAGCTTTTAAGATGATCCAGAGGCAAATGTTCCACATTGTTTCTTAAATACAAAAACTTATGTTGTGCAAATCTTAATTTGTGATCTATTGCAGTATGTGACACCTGCCTCCTGAAATCTACTGGTAAGGAATGGTAGATTGGTCTAAACTGATAAACCCTTTGTTGTAACCATGTCATTCATTTAGACCGCTACCAAAAACATTCTAACTGGTTATACAGCCTGTATGTTTGTTTAGTTAGTTATTTAAATACTGTGGTGTTAGCTCTAGTTTCCGTCTGCTGTTACTTGTTACCAATCTGTGGCCCTGCCCCTGAGTATGTAGAAGGTTCAAATTTCCCTATTATGGCGTTGATGTCCACTTAGTTCATTTAGGTTCCCTGTAACAAAACTGGTGTACAAGTTTAGTCAGTGCTACACTTAGTCCACCTTAGATGTAATTAGATGCATAAAATGTTCGTTTGTCACCTAGTTTATTCTATTAGATTTAAACCATTGTTTGGATGTCTGTCAGCTAGAGGCGCTTGAGAAACTGCTGAAATTATTTACATCATATACATACTCTGTGCCAACATAAAGAGGCTTCCATCAACTGCTTTAGGGCCTCAATAACCATTCAACCTGCTGGAGTAATCCAAAAACTGTCAAAAGTACAGACAAAAATGGTGCATTATCTTTATACCTATTCCAACCATATGCTGGAGTTGAAGCTTATGAAAATTGTCAGAAGGCCTTCTGTATATTGTCTCATGTTCAGATCTGCCATTTTGAAGTTTTGGCCACTGTAAACTTGTTACCTGGTGCTATATGTTGTACATAAACATGCAAATTATGTACACGCATTGTATTTTCTCTGTTTTTATACTTGCCTTCAAAGAAGCCGTCTCAATTGTTAGAACAATAAAAGCTCTTGCAAACATTTTGAGTAATTGTGTTATAGGTTTAAACATTTTTATTCAGACTAAAAAATGTATACAATGAAAGCGTTTTTTTACTTTCAAATATTAGCCATTATTAACATACACCAACTGTTTATAGTAGGATCAGTTTCCTTAAAATACCAATTATAAAAAGGGAATAGTTTGGCTCAGTAGCTCTTACACTTTTTTTAGAACAGCCTTGAGCAAGTAAATTAATGTTAACATGACTCCTACCCAAAGATAACCTCTTAAGTATGACATTCATTTTGACAAGACCTTATTCCAGGTTGAAACTGTAAATAGTCAGACTAAACAGTTACTCTAGTCTCTTTGTATTGAAATTTAGCAGTATATAATTTCTTAGGTAAATCTAAAGAAGCTGTAGGATGTAATGGGGCAAAAGTGGACCTTCTTAAGTAATCCACTCTTATGAACCATTGGCCTCCTGGTTGATAAGGGCAGTCAGTTTATCCAAAGCAGCAATCTTGGCACGACGACTTGGTCGCACTGATGGAGGTGCTTCGGGAACATTCTCTTCATCACTATAGAAAGATTAGATGGACCACAAAAAGATAAGCAACCTACTAAATGAAAAATGTACATTTGAAATTAAAATGATTAGTTAAGAAGCAGAATAAACCAACCCTTCATCAGAGGACAACTCTGCTTTCCTGGCTTTCTTCCCATTCTTTGCCGTGGAGGCTTTTTTCTGGCCTGAAACACAGCAGAGTGAAAGTTAATACAACAATCACATAGGAGAAAGATTCACTTGTGGCATTTTACCAAATTAAATGACTCCACCACTTTTTGCACGTTTAGGTTTGATCTCCTCTTTGTTCACCTCTGCAAGGATGCACAGATAGTTTCGTTAATATAAAATACATTGAATACTATAGATATAAGAAAACCACTTACATTTTTATACTGAACCTGAGAGAGAATCAACTATCAGTGTCAAGAGACTAAGTGTATTAATGGACAAAATGTGCCCCCAGGAATGGATTTTAAAAAGGGTGTGTTTTAACCTTTATGAGGGTTTTTTTTCTTACTATATAAATATGCACAGTGTATTGCTTATTTACTAGGGCTGGGTAAAAAAAAAAATATCGATATCTCGATTTTAATCTATTCTCATTTTTACGGAACGATATCGATTCTTAAATCCCAAGA
>NW_015536535.1:2445915-2452722 GCF_001515605.1 Sinocyclocheilus anshuiensis
GTCCTGTTTGTGGGATGATTTGAAGAACTCCAGTTCTTTGCCTTGTAGTTCTGACATTAATAGTTTAAATGTTTTGTTGAGCTGTTAGGTGATATTAGTAAGATGATTTAAACTTCACAGATTAAGCCATACCTTTCACACTGCATCTGCAAACAAATTATTCATCTTACTATGGTCCAAATACTTAATTTAAAATGGTTGAAACTAAGGCTGGGTAAAAAATATCGATATCTCGATATTAATCGATTATCATTTTTACGGAACGAAATCGATTCTTAAATCCCAAGAATCGATTAGTCTAGCCTGTTTTCAGTTAATGGACGGAACGTTGAAGGGCACCTCCCATCCAATATATCGCAATAAGCATTGTGCTTGGGTACTAATAATAATAAACAAAGTCTCAGATTTCAAATTCTATCCATTGTATTGCTGTATTTAAACAAAAAATGCCGTTTTGGTGCCGTTTAATGTGAAGTGACAGATCGCTGTAGTGCCTCAGTTCAACAGCGAGAGGCGCATGTGAACTGATCATCTCCTCCACATCAATACCAGTTTCAGCACAAAATAATCATGACTAAACATCCAAAGTTAAGTTAAAAGAAAGAGTACAACTTTACAATCCTTATCCTGTCTCATGTAATCTCTCAGTGTTTCAGCCGAGCAAAGACACCAATATAACGCTTGTACACAATGTCACATAACGTCACATTTACCTCAGAAAAACATATTCGGTGACCATAAACTCTGAAATTTGTCAAAACCCAGCCCTATTATTTACATCAAATACTTTAATTTAATCAATGTAGAATAATTAATTTGAACAATTTTAAATGTTATATAACTTATACAATTACATTAAAATAAATAAAATTATATATATATATATATATATATATACACACACGCACACACAATTATGTATAATAAAGAATTATGAATCTGCACAATTATTACAATTATACCCCCTCCCTTTCAAACTACTTCATAGTAGCTCCACCAACACTCGCCACAGAGTGAATCACATACTAAACTATATGGGTCTAAAACATCAATGTTAGATGGCTAAAGACTGGTGAAATGTGTTAGCTAGTACCTCCAGTGTTCTCATCCAAGGTAAGCAAAGTTGTGTCCTGATTACCGCCTGATTTGGAACAACGATCTCCATTTAGCTGGTTACAAAGCTTCTCAATAACCCTTGTACAGTACTTATCTTTCACTTCCTGTAACCCACACACACACACACAAGAGAAACAGTCACTCAATCATAATTGCTTACCTTAATGGCAATCTAATCTGACAGAATATTTCATTAATTTTACATCAATTTCTGCTTAATCTGCAGCTTTTATCCAATGCTTCTTTTCAACCATTTACAAATTCACAAAAGATACATAAATATGGAAGTACCTGTAAAATATCTTTTAACAGGAGTTGCAATTCACTGTTAGCAGGTCCAGGTTCAGTGTTAATCTCCAGCCAGCTGAGAGTTTTACAGTACAGACGCACCTCAGGAGCAGAAATGTCCCTCAAGATTTCATTACAAATACGCACGCCAGAGAATCATGCACAGACACAGCCTGCAAAAAAAGTTCATTTACGAATTAAATGATCATTTACATAATACATAGTGATTTGAACACAACCCATTAATGTTATTTTTGTAAGCGTGCATGTATATTCAAGTGTACCTGTACGGCAGCAGGTTGCACAAGAGCGCTGGGTCGTGTTAGTTCAACAAACAGTTCAGCCACGTTGGATGTGTCTACCTCAGACAATGGAGATGTCACAGGAGCATTGAACAGAGTTCTCATGGTTGGTAGAAAACTCTCCTCCACACACTCTTGATTTGTTCTAGTGTACAACAATTACAGTAACAACTATAAATACCTGTCTGTGCTGTTACAATATTCTTAAATGTTAATGGAAGCATGAACATACACTTATTACATTAAAGGGTTAGCTCAGTAAATTACAATTTTCATTTTTGGATGAACTATCCCTTTAAATAAAATACGCTAAATATTTACGAATAAGGAAGGGAGAATCTCCCAGCATGTATACCTGCTGGCCCGGGCATACAGCTGTAAGAATACCCCCAGGCAATGGCGTAGTCTTTGGTCATCCTCCGTTACAGGATTGTACCACAGCAGAGCCAGACGGGACAGCAGCTTTGGGCTTAGAATTCTCCCACAGTACATCAACTTGGCCAGACCCTCTGCTGTCTCAGTGCGGAGCTCACAGATCTGAAATAATTAAATTTTATTTGGTACAGCATTTGCAGTACATTTAGCACCATTTAGGCACATTGTCAAAATGACTGCCAATCAGCTTTAGCAAGTTGCCAGCTTAAGGAGTTGGCAGAAAAAAACTATGCATTGATGTGAACGAAGCTGTAACAGTTGTCCAGCATGTTTTTGTTTTTTTTAAAGGAGACATATTATGCCCCTTTTTACAATATGTCATATAAGTCTCTGGTGTTCCCAGAATGTGTCTGTGAAGTTTTAGCTCAAAACACCCCACAGATCATATATTATATCATTTTGAAAAAGCCTATTTTGAGTGGAAGCAGAAACAGGCTGTTTTTCGTGCCTCTCTCTTTAAATGCAAATGAGCTGCTGCTCCCCGCCCCCTTTTTTAGAATAGAGCTGCACCATTACTACTCGAACCTGCTAAAAAACATCTGTTTTGGTTCTGATCATGTTTATCGCACTGCAATCATGCGTTTTAAACAATATTAGTTTAAACTTCTGATTTACGGTTTTCTGAGTGCACACATACAGAAAGCGGCTGTCACAGCATGCGAGTACTAAACTAAGTTCTCATTTACACACAAGTTTACGTTAAAGTTACAAAAACAGTCGGTTATGGCTGTGAAGGTGAACAGCTGGGAAATAAATTGCATGTTTATTTTAGATCTGTGTGGCAGCAGCAATATACAGTAAATAAATCAATAAATCCACTGCTCTCGTCTCCTCTGAGGCTGGGACTCTAAATAGTGTTCTGTGCTAGTCTCTGCAGCCAAAGACAGAACAGTTAGCGTGTTTTCTCAAACTTTCGCCATGGCATTAGAGCTGGTACACCATTGTGGCTTGCGAAATCAAAATGATGGGGCCATGGGTGGAAACTAACAGATTAAGGGGCGGTAATATTATAATGAGATCCCTTTGCCACGTCACCAAGGGAGCGAAATCAGACGCACTCGTTTTCTCAGACGCTTGCAGAAAAAGGCTTACCTAAGTCTCCTCTGAGGCTGGGACTCTAAATAGTGTTCTGTGCTAGTCTCTGCAGCCAAAGACAGAACAGTTAGCGTGTTTTCTCAAACTTTCGCCATGGCATTAGAGCTGGTACACCGTTGTCGCTTGCGAAATCAAAATGAGGGCGCCGAGGGTAGAAACTTACAGATTAAGGGGTGGTAATATTATAATGAGATCCCTTTGCCACGTCACCAAGGGAGCTAAATCAGACACGCTCTTTTTGCAGAAGCTTGCAGAAAAAGGCTTACCAAAACAAAGTTACTGGGTTAATCTTTTTCACGTTTTCTTGGTTGGTAGATGCACCGGGGACCTGATTATAGCACTTAAAACCTGGAAAAGTCCGATTTTCATTATATGTCACCTTTAACAGCAAAATTGACAATTCTTGATTTTTGTTTAATGGAATACTGCAACGACATCTCTTCCCTGATGAAGCGTACATTAGTGCGAGGGCTGGGCAGTTTAGTTGTCCAATAGACCAATTTCAGTGTTTGCAAACAGCGATGACATTTCTGTGGGCGGAGCCTATCTGGTGGCAGAAAATGACAGTTTTAAAGTAGCAGTCGGAAGCCATGGAATAAAAGAGGGAAAAAAAGGTAATTTTGAGTTTATATTTAAAAATTCTGACCTTCTCACAATTCCGAGATTATATCTCTCAATTCTGATAAGAAAAATCAACTCGTCATTCTCTCTCTTCCCCTTGGCTCAGAATCATGAGTTTATATCCCACACTTCTGGCTTTTTTTCCTCAGAATTGTTAAACCCGCAATTGAGTTAAATCGATTTATAAAGTCTGAACTAGGAGATGAAAACTTGCATTTGCAAGACAGGAAAAAAAAAAGTCAGAATTGTGAGAAGAAATAGGTAAATGTTGTAGGTATAAATAGTATTTCATGATGTTACTGTAGTAGGGCTAATAAAATATGTCCCCTATGAACTGCACATGTGAATATTATGTAGACCCATTGTTTAAAGGGGTCATATGATGCTGCTAAAAAGAACATTATTTTGTGTATTTGATGTAATGAAATGTGTTTATGCGGTTTAAAGTAAAAAAACACATTATTTTCCACATACTGTACATTATTGTTTCTCCTCTATGCCCCGCCTTTTTGAAACGCGTCGATTTTTACAAAGCTCATCGGTCTGAAAAAGCGAGGTGTGCTGTGATTGGCCAGCTATCCAATGCGTTGTGATTGGCCGAATACCTCAAGCGTGAGACGGAAATGTTACACCCCTCACATACTGTTGATGCCGTGTCCCAGCCGGAGCGAAGAGACATTACACATTCAAA
The DNA here is from genome assembly GCF_001515605.1 of Sinocyclocheilus anshuiensis. Taxonomy (NCBI): domain Eukaryota; kingdom Metazoa; phylum Chordata; class Actinopteri; order Cypriniformes; family Cyprinidae; genus Sinocyclocheilus; species Sinocyclocheilus anshuiensis. The sequence goes on from NW_015536535.1 coordinate 2,450,464, forward strand.
AAAAATTGAAATCGCATCATATGACCCCTTTAAATCAAATTTAGGGTAATCAAAGCAGGTTCCATCCATAGTTTGTCCATTTAAACATCTGCGTTTAGCTTCATGGAGTCTGTGACAACAGTATTCTATAAAAAAGATTTGCATTCCAATTCTGATATCCAATGGAACAACAATTTTTTCAATTTTTTCTCTTATTCCATTAATTTTAACCGTTTCCCTCCACTTGTTACCAATGTTTTTCTGCCACTACAATGCGTGTGCAGATGCAAGTGATGTAACTGTGACTTCTACTCCAAATTGGTCTATAGCCAGACAAGTTTCAATTCTTCGATCACAGCAATTAGCAAACAACTGTCCAATCAACTGGACAAAAATCAAGACCTTATCTAATTTTGTTTCTCGTTCAAGAAACTGTTTAACACAGCCGTCACTTGCCATTTCAGCTGATTTGGCAGGAAATATCAGGTTTACTAGTGATAGCGATGTTCCAATATAGCATAACCAATAACATAATGGATAGGCAGTACCTCACTATCAAGAAATTCTGAGAGCATCTTCAGAATGCTCTGGACGGTACTCTCCTCCTCAGTTTGTTGTTCAGGCTGTCCGTTACTGTTGTCTGGTGAGTCAGGTGCTTGTGAGATAGGAGCAGACTTGTCTTGCAAGATGTTGAGGCCATTGAGCAGGAGCTGGTCGATGAAAACTCGGAGAGCACTGATCCTGATTTTAGGCTCATCTAGTTGTGTTATCTAAACATAAAAATAAATGACCTCTAAGCCACTAGGACAAAGTGAATTAATTCATCTTTATAACAAGTGTGTTATAAATACCTGCAAGAGCAGAACAAGGTGTGTGTTGGCAAGGTCTTTACTGTGGAGAGCAGCCGTTCCCAAACAGATGACAGCCATGTTGCGCACAGCAGGGTTAGGGTTGGACACACTTGGCAGTATCTACAGTAGAATTGAGAGATCACTTTGAAGTTACATTCCCATAACTGCAGCCCTAATTAAGTATTGCACTGATTTTGGATTGAGAGTTCAGTAACCAAAGTGGCTGATAAAAGTGCTATGCAGACACAGGCTTGTCCTATACCACAGAATGGCAGGAAATGGCTATTGATGTGAGTGCTTTTATGAGTATTGTACCAGTGACTCTATCAGAGCATTCGTGGTAGGGCAGATTCCTCTCTTGATGTTAATTTTCTTGAACAATTCGGCACACATTGTCAGACATTTCAACAAGGTCTCTGGATCACTCTTCGGAAAATACACACATGACGTAAGATTACATTAAGTGGGATTATTTAAATTCAGCAATTAATGTCTGTAAAAGTGTGCGTATATATTGACAGCAAGGCAAAGTCAACTATTCAGAAATGTTCACCTATTACTTGAAGCCAAGACTCAGGCCATTTCACACTACATCTTGTAATATATTCATTTACAACACTGAGCAAGCAATGTTGACTACTAACTATCAATCAATTCATGATGATATGATACAAGTTCAACAGTGAACAAATTTGATTCAACACCCCATCCATAAAAACACTGAGACAAAATAATTAATTTGAAATTAAACAAATAAGCTAATTACTCATTTCCAACATAGCTCCTGGGAATTTATTGTGTTTACACAGCAAAAGGTGTAGGTAAAAGTAGGTAAAATTTGTCCATGTCTTTTAAAAGTCTCATACTCAGCAAGACTGCATTTATCAGATCAAAAATACAGATAAAACAGTAATACAGTGAAATACTGTTACCATTCGAAATAACATTTCTATTTTTATAGAATTTTAAAATGTAATTTATTTCTGTGATGGCAAAGCTGAATTTTCAGCAGCCATTACTCCAGTTTTCAATAGCGCTGCCACTAATGACTATTTTTATTTCGATTAATCTATTGACTAATTTATAGATCAATCGATTAATCTTAACGATTAATTTCCCACAAAAAAAATCAACAATTTTACTTAAGAATATTTTATTAAACTATATTTTATTAAACCAAATTTCTATGAATTCCTTTTTTTAAAGCAAAAGTAAAGTGCAACAGAGTGCAAGAAGCAAGTGTCCATCTCATAGTCCAAATCACTGAAATCAAAGTTCAGTATTATAGTGTAAGAATGACAACATATCCACGTGTTATAGTCTACTAATATTAAAATTATAATAAAAAAACGTTTTTTTAAGGAGTATTTACCAGAAATGTTATTTACCAGAATTTATTTAGGAGAAAAATGTAAATGTGCAGTATTTC
>NW_015536535.1:2452879-2453604 GCF_001515605.1 Sinocyclocheilus anshuiensis
AAAATAATAACAATAATAATAAAATTATTAAAATTATTATATAATAATAATAAAATTATTATCTAGAACAGATTTGGAGAAATTGAGCATTTCATCACTTGCTCACATTATGTACACTATGTATTACAACAAAGGCCTGCAGAGGGCGCCAACGGCCTGACGATTATTTTTACACATTGCTGTTCAATCTAATTCTTGTTTAATATTGACATTTAATTCAAATGTCCACTTAATCTTTAATATTTGGCCATTTCTTTAGGACAGAAATGCTATAGCCACTGTAATTAAAAGAATATGTGGACATCAAAACGTGTAAACTCAGAGTGAGGGTTTGAGCTTTTATTTTGAAACCGCGAGATAATGATGTATTTTCCTGTGTTTGTGTAGATTTATAAATGATTTACCTTACAAATCTGATTAAATGGCGCATGTTGCGTTCCCAGATGAACGTTATAATAAACCCAAACTCAGCGCATATACTGTATTAGAACATATAATTATTTAATTAAATCGTAGCGTTTGTGAATTTGCAATTATGCTTAATTATGATTTTTAAATGGGTTTAATATATCATGCAGCCTTGGGAAACAGTCTAATAATGTGTTTTATGTTTCATGGATTCTCGTCCATGAAGCTACTTCTGGTATTTTGCCGGTTAGTCGGCGCAAGCAAAATGAAGTCGAGGATTTTTTTAAATCGAATAGTCTAATAAAATCGACCAATCG
>NW_015536535.1:2454079-2477334 GCF_001515605.1 Sinocyclocheilus anshuiensis
AACAAAACTGTTAAAATACATAATGTATTATAAACAATAGAGCTAATGTACATTACGTATTACAACAAAGGCCTGCAGAGGGCGCCAACGGCCTGACGATTATTTTTACACATTGCTGTTCAATCTAATTCTTGTTTAATATTGACATTTAATTCAAATGTCCACTTAATCTTTAATATTTGGCCATTTCTTTAGGACAGAAATGCTATAGCCACTGTAATTAAAAGAATATGTGGACATCAAAATGTGTAAACTCGGAGTGAGGGTTTGAGCTTTTATTTTGAAACCGCGAGATAATGATGTATTTTCCTGTGTTTGTGTAGATTTATAAATGATTTACCTTACAAATCTGATTAAATGGCGCACGTTGCGTTCCCAGATGAACGTTATAATAACCCCAAACTCACAACAACATGCAGAGATGGCGTTTGAGACGCTCCACACATGTAAATAATAACAGTTCCTGTGGAACTACTGTGAACGGAGCCGCTGTGTGACGCACGTACTTAATCTACACGCATGTAAATAAAGCGCATATACTGTATTAGAACATATAATTATTTAATTAAATCGTAGCGTTTGTGAATTTGCAATTATGCTTAATTATGATTTTTAAATGGGTTTAATATATCATGCAGCCTTGGGAAACAGTCTAATAATGTGTTTTATGGATTCTCGTACATAAAATGCGCCACTTCCGGTATTTTGCCGGTTAGTCGACGCAAGCAAAATGAAGTCAAGGATTTTTTAAAATTGAATCGTCGAATAAAATCGACGAATCGCGACAGCCCTAGTTTTCAATGTCACATGATTTCTGAAGGATTATTCTAATACACTGATTTGTTGTTCAAATAACATTTCTTATTATTAATCACAGTTGAAAACTTTTTTTATGCGTGCGAGTATGAGTGTTTGTATTTGTACCTTCTCCACACGCTGCTCCTTGATATTGTCAGCAGGCTGTGAAGCTTCCAGGGTGAGCTGGTTCTTGAGCTCCTCAAGCTGAGAGATGGTGTCTTTCAGCTCAGCTGCGCGACTGAAGTCCTGACAGCTGATGCATTCTTCTAGAGTCTGCTTCGCCTCATTATCTGCACTCGCACCTCTGCCAGCTATAGAAAAATATTTTAGTATTTTATTGAGGTCAATCTAATGTAAGTTGTTGATGTAACTAAGCACCAGTGGTGTATGAAGTGTCACTCACTCTGACTTGTTTTCTGCATTTCTCATTCTCATCCACAGGTTTAGAGATGGGCAAAATGGGCTCTCTCACATCAGAGATTATTTCAGCAACCTGATTAAAATAGAACCATACACATACAAAACAAACTGTCAGCATATTGCTGCAGAGCAACTTTCCTGCATTAATGAGCAGATCTCAAAGCCCACATTTACATAATGTAACAACCATCTACCAGTGATTAATCTCGAATCAGAATTTTTTTGGCACTCAGTTTGGGTCTATTTAAATCGTTGTTTGAAATTTGATATGTACTGGACCTACATGTAGACCAGTCCTCAACCCCAGTCCTGGGGACCTCTGCACATTTTGTATGTCTCTCTTATCTGACACACCCTGTTCAGTTCATAGAGCTCCCTCTGAAAGGGCTGATGATCTGAATCAGGGGGCTGTTTCATAAAACAAGTTTACCAAATAAGCCAGGTTTATTTCCATTAGTCTGACTTATTGTCAGTTGACTTGGTTCAAAATAAGTCAGACTAACTGAAATAAGCCTGGCTTATTTGGTAAACTTGTTTTATGAAACAGGCCCCAGGTGTGTTAAAATAAGGAGATTTTTTTTTTTTTTTTGCAGAGCAGTGGGTCCCCAGGCCTTGAGTAGGGAACCACTGATGTAGATACAGCCAAAGAAAAACACATGCTCTATCTAAAAGGAATAAACTGATACAATCTCACGTTGATTTTTTAAGAGTCTGATTGTCACACAAAGACTGACCATCTGAATTTTCTGTGTCTCGTCTCGCAGAAGTCCAATCAGTTTCTCCACTAGCAGACCAAAGGAGATTTTTTTATTTTTTTTGCAGAGCAGTGGGTCCCCCAGGCCTTGAGTAGGGAACCACTGATGTAGATACAGCCAAAGAAAAACACATGCTCTATCTAAAAGGAATAAACTGATACAATCTCACGTTGATTTTTTAAGAGTCTGATTGTCACACAAAGACTGACCATCTGAATTTTCTGTGTCTCGTCTCGCAGAAGTCCAATCAGTTTCTCCACTAGCAGACCAATCAGAGAGGTGGGCGTGTTGGGCATCACAAGAATTTCCTTTAGCACTGCTACCGTGCGCTTCCTAGAACAGTTCATGGGACGATTAAAACTTTAACATTACACATTTTTAATGTAAAGTAAATGTGCAGTTAAAAAAAATTAAACTGCCTTTTAAGGCGGTCTTTGTACAACAGAGGCACAAAAAACCATACTAGACACTCGGGAACAAAAGACACTCATTTTCTAAAATATGTTTGAGCTGCACTGCTTAGTAAGAGACGTATTGATAACTCAGACCTGCCCCCTTCTTCAGAAGAGTCCAGACACCCAACTAGCATAATCAACTGCTGTCCAACAAACTCTTGGTTCATCGCCATCTCAAGCTGTGTCATATCAGCTTTCTGCTCCTCAGACAGCTGAGTAATGCTCCTTAGATAACTGAAACAAAATTGCTTCCTTATTTAGCTGGGTTTACATTTGCAAATGTTTAACGTTAAACTGAATTCAAAAGAAAAAAAAATGTGGAAGAAATTCAATTAGCTCATTTAAAAGGGTTACAAGAAACATAAGTGAAGAGCATAATCACCTGTACAGATACTCAGCAAAGATGGCCGCCTCAGGGAGTAACTGCTCCAGTAATTCCTCACCCTCATTTCCTTTACTCTTGACAAACTCACACAACGCTCTCCAGTACAACACATTTTCACATGTTAGGGAGTCCACAGGAATTAATTTCCTGTACAGAGAGACATATACATTTAAGCAATAAGACTAATGCTAAAAATTGTCCAAGACACTCTGATATACTGTCAGGCAGTGTAGAAACTCAAAGTATAAAAAAATAATGAAATAACTGCACATCACTTTGTATTATTTACTTCTATTTTTAATTTTGAAATAACCCTTTCATAAATATTACATACTTTTTAATGAACATAAAATAAGCATTTCTTTTATTATCTCTTAAGAGTTCTCATCTATAACACTGATACAGATTTTTTTAATAGCCACTAGCCAGCACTGACTGGAAGGCCCAAGATCTGAAGACTTTTCAAAATGGCAAATATAGGAAAAACTAGCTAAATGTATATAACACAATGCTTCTATTGATAGCTGAAAGCAAAGAATGATTAAATAAGCCCCAAAATATTCACATTTTCATATTGTATTTCCATAAAACCTTTCTCGAATTCCAAATGAATACACAAAATGCAGGCACTTGTAGATAGTTTGATTTAAGCCACAAAGCTGCAGCCACTGAATTATGCTTGTTGCAGTGTTTGAGTTCAAGCAACTGACCGCTCATCCAGCCTGACACCGTTCTGCAAGAGGTCATCTGGGCTTGTCGCCATGGAAAAGATGGCATGTAAGGTAGTAACTGCAGTTTCTGCACAGTTCTCCACATCCAGTCTGTGCAGCAACTGCAAAACATCTCCCTGCAGCAAGCGAAGCCAAGCAGGCAGCAAATGGGTCTTGACGACCTCCTTCACTGAGTCTGAGGGAAATAGACATGATTTGTTTTATTGACTTTAACCGTCCTGTCAGCAACATGGCTATTTCTTGGCAAGAACAGAGCAATATAAGATACGCAATTTACAAAACTATAAGATTCTAAGATGCATTCAGATGATTCCTTCCCAAAATATTTCTATTAAACATGTCTTGACTGATATGTTTCACAATAAAAGTGATTTGAAATGGAAGACACAATGGTGTCTTTAATGGCCCAGTCATCTGCTTGTAAACAACTTGTTCGTGCAGAGACTTGGAGGACCTTGCTGTTATGAGATGCACATGAACTAATACATGTGTATACAATTGGATTCTTTGACAGTTTGATCAACAAACACTGTACTTCCTTACCTGCAGACTGCAGAGTCACTGAGCCCTTCATGCAATAGACTGACTCTCTGAGCAATGCTCAGTACTCGAATATGTACGTTCTCTGCCAGCACCTGACGCACATACATGAACACAAAAATAAACACACATTACATTTGAACTTATAGTGTACACTACCATTCAAAAAAGAAACTCGTACAGGATTGAACAGCATAAGGGAGAGTAAATGACAGGATTTAAATTTTTAGGTAAACTATCCCTTTAACTTTAACAACAGGTTAGACCATTTCACCTGATAAGCAAGTTTCCTGACTTTCTCTTTAACATCCCGGGTACGCTTGTAGATTTTAGGAAGTGTAGTGACTGAGGGAGCGATGCAAGACAGCACAGCCCGTCGAACCTCAGGGTTTGAGTCATTTTCCAAAAGCAGAACATAAGCTAAAAACATAGAATGAATCACTTTTATACTTTTTACCTTTAATTAATATTTCTTGAAGATTCATGGATCAATAATAAACGTGTTCACATGTTTAAGTATGGATTGTAGCTCAATGTCCTTTAGCATGGTTTCAAGTAAGAGCATTTGGAGTACCTTTAATAGTGGGGCAGTCCGAGTTACTGGTGTCCTGGAGTCTGGCCATGGCCAGTGCTGCCTGAATCCTGACATTAGGGTATTTGTCTGTGGTTCTGATCAGCATGGCTTTATGGATTCTATCACACAGATCACCATCAATCTGAGCATTCTCACTTAGACTGCCCAGCAACTTATTCACCAGCTGACAAACACGAAACCGCCCCGCATGGCGGTTAGCACCATGAGACTGAGGGAGAAAAAAAGATGATAATGATAAGAAATCTTATGTAAACAAGTAACGCTATGATGAGATATGCTCTTTAGTATGCTTTTTCTCAGGCTAAATGCCTGTATGTGTGACACTACCTCTAACAGGAAGTTGAGCAGGAAGTTCAAAAACTCATTCTCGTCTTCCTCCTCCACCTCTTCAGCATCCTCATTAACAGGAGTTTCGAAACTAGCAGCAAACTTTGTGACAAAATCAATGACATTCTCTACTGCTGGCTCCCGGGTGTAAATGATCATGGCATACTTCAGGCAGCAGATGAACTCCTCATGGAATTCGGTCTTATCTTCCAACTACACACAGAACAGAATTAAAATAGATCTCGATTATAATCCCGTTTTTCAATGTATTAGACAGCAATGTTGTGGGGGGGGAGCCTATACACCTACAGTTAAAATGTATACTGTGAAACATTATTACAACTTAACATGTTTTTTTTAAATGTTATTTATTCTTGTGATGGCAAAGCTGAATTTTCAGCAGCCATTCATATTTTCTGGCATGCAATGCTCAAAGGGATTATGGTGGAAGATTTCTTTTTATAAATGACAAATGAATTTATAAATAAAAATTGTTGTGCTAATTTCTTTTACTTCATGGATGTGTAATATTTGGTTTCTTAAAATTATGAGCGTTAATAATTAAGAGTTTGTAAAATGAAGCATACATTAGCCTATTATTCTTGTGATTATACTTGTTAACTTTCATATTAATCGGATAAATTTATCAATCAGAAATCTCTTTTTTCTAATGCTTTTGTACTTAAAGAAATATAAAATTATATAGATAGTATTATGGGGAGCACAAACATAAATCTGTTAAAACTGCTTTATTACATGTCTGAAATCAATCTAATTTGGTGCTAAAAAAACATTGCTTATTATCAATGTTGAATAAAAAGTTGTTTTTTTGTGGAAACTGTGATGCATTCTATCAGTATTCTTAGATGGACAGAAGTTTAAAAAAAAAAAACATTTAATTTAAGATTTTTGTAAAAATGTAATCAATGTAATGTATCTTTCTTAAATATATTAGTATTTTAAAAAACTGACCTCAAGAAATTATGAATGGTAGTGTATCATTATATGTAAATCTCCCGTACCTTATTATATCGGTTCTTCAAACTGGCAACAAGTTTGGCCTTGTTATTATGAGCTTTCTGTGCTAGCCGGAAAGCCTCTTCAATCTCCAGATCACTGTATTCCAGTCATGTTGATGTTACTAAAACACAAATACAAACCCGCCTCCTTCCGCCTCTGGCTGTCAATCATAGCCAGCTGTGGCCCAAGGATGAATAGAAACGCGTGGTTGCCTCCTCGCATTTGCTAAATACGTGGGTTATCCTCCAGGGGGCGCTCAGAGGCTTAGTAAGAGCAGCGTTCAAATCTGTTTTAGTAGAAGCTCTCGTTTCAAATCTCAGGACGTGTTTTTGTCTCACTGGAGGTCTCTTTGTGCACTAATTAATATATATGTTTAATTTTATTAATTAGTTTATTGGAGCCTGACAAAGAAATGTCTTTACAATGATTAAATAAAATGGACTTAAACTCTAATGAGCAACCTGAGACAGGTTCATACACTTGCCTGACACCTCTTAGTGAGTCTATGGTAATTACAAACACCTGAGAAAGAATAGAATAAATAAATGTTTATTTTTTTTACTGACAGGTAATCCTGAGAAGGTAGATCAGATTTTAGGTAGCTCAACTCCTTTGAAGGCAGCAAAGCACATTTCTGATCAATAACTCCTGTAGAATGACGCGAGTAAGTATGAATATTGACAGTATATCAAAGCCCTATATGCATTTTCTGATTACCATTATGTACATTACTATGCATATAACTTGGTTATAGTGGATCTAGAAAATAATTTTTAGGGTGGCAAAGCGGTGGCATGGGGTCTATGAGGGGTGGCAACACAAAAGCAAGCCCCCATGCATAGGTTTTGGTGATTTATGGTCTAACATACACAGTTGTGTTCACAAATATTGTATTACCATTAAGTAATCATCTATACTGTTTCAAATGAAAAATAAATAACATTTCAATATCCATCATGGCACCAAGTCAATACACAATATAAAAAAACTTTCAACAGGTTTAAATGTTTCTGAGCTTGTATCACTAAAGAAGACATGCGGTTCTATTAAAATTACATAGGCTATTTAGACGGTTTAGTGCAAGTTTAAGAGCAACAAAAACTTTAGAATTTCCTAACATTAGAAAGAAATACAATAATATCAAAGCACTGAAACTGGATCAGGTTTGAAAACAATATTTTGATTTTCTGTTATTAACAGAGGTGGGAATGTCTGTATTCTGTAATCACCCAGAACAAACTCTATCAAGTCAACCATATACTCTAGCAACCACCCAGAATATCCTAGCAACCAACTAGCAACACTTTAGCAAACATCTAGAACATCTAACTGGCCAAACATATACGTTTTTTAAACAAGACTTTAAGACAAGCCAGCATAAATTTATCTTTCAAACTTTTCAAAACTTTAATTGCCTCTTTTTTTCAAAACTTTATACATAAATCCAAGAATTGCACACACAAAATGCCTCACATCTCTTGCAAAATGAAGCCTCTTACTAGGATTCAGGAATGATTTTTGCAGCTCAATGTCTATTGCAGTATACATAAATTAAATTACAGATACAGATGTATAATTCAGCAATGAACTTTTGGGAAAAAAGTCATTTTCATTTTACTACTGTAAAGTAATATTGCAGTAGATGAAAAGTACTAGAAAAGTTCAAATACCAAATAATTGTATGAACTTGGCATGCACCACAATACAGTACAGTAAAAAAATTATATTAAAAAAAAAGTAAATTTAGCATCCTCTGCACATTTGGCCAAATTGTATTACAGTATAAAGCACTATAGCAGTTTCTTGGTCTCCTGACACAAGACTAGCTATATCTCTAGGCAGTCATTTCTCAGTTCTGCAAAAATGCAGTACACATTAAAAAATGGTTACAAATAAAATTTGACAGTTACACGCTTGAAGGTGTACAACATGTGCTACAGTTTACTGTATAGAATAGTGAAATTTCCATTATCTAATGTACTGGTACTGTACTATACTGTATGTGTAAGTATAAAACCCCAGTAGATCATGTTTGACTCAGCTCTCTCCTCTCTCCATTGTTAGGATGCACCGTTTCTGATTGGTGTGTCATCAGTTTTGCTACCTAATGTTTAACTTACTCATTGTTAAACTTTTTGAGAAATGTGTCTTTGTTTTGAAAACTGAATTAATGGTTTGGGAGGGAAGAGTGCCAACTAAAATCAGTTATATTAACAATCGAGAAAACTCCAATACGACTAGATTCTTATTCTTACCTAACTCTGCTATTAGTTTCCGTGATCGGCATCTTCTTGTTGATTTCACGTTATCGTTACGGCTTATATCCATGATGAAAGTGGAGCGAGCGGTCGGAGAATCGGATCATCCAACAATTACGCGATGAATCAGGACGGGATTAGATTTCTCAAAGGACTTCTGATATATATATATATATGCAAACACAAATGTCTCTTTTTGCTACCTACTGCGCATATTTTACGCTAAATCATTTACATGTACTTAAAGGCACAGTGTAAGACGGTAATATATATATATATAAATTGTTGTCACTGTAAATTATCAGTATTTTATGCTGCCTGACGCACTGGTGTTTTTTCATGGAATGCAATGCAACAGGGTTTTGATGCACTCGGCGTCGCTTCACTGTCTTTCCATTACAGGTGATGCAGAACAGGCAGAGAGGGTAATCCAAGACCAGTCACGATTTCAATAGATGTTGTTTGGTAGCAGATGCGCTTTCGTGGAGTTTATATAGTTTAAGGCAGGCTACTTAAGTTCACGCAGCAAATGGCTCATCTAAAATAATCTGACCTGTGGGTGATCGCTGGCAACAGAAATGTGTGATTATTTATTATCAGGTTTAGATGTGTGTATAAGAACCACCCCTTCACAAGCAAGCAGCAACCTGTTGTTTTGATTCGTAGAAGCTTGTAATATGGATGAGGTAAACGCAGTTCAGTTTGGCAAAAGACAGTTCTCTTCTACATTGTAGTTCAGTTAAGCCACATTTGTTTCAGTTTTGTTTTGGTTCCACTAGCAAAAAAGCACACTGGAATTATGTTTGTTAGGCCATACTGTAGTGCAATAGTATTATTTGTTAAAAGCTACCATTTTTGAATAGTGCCCAGGAAATAGTCAATATTGGCAATACATGAATATTGTAATTATATAGGTATATCTTATAGTGTCGTGATATTTCTAGGTATCTGATGGCACCTTAATACATTTTCTGAGGGTCTTAGTACTTTTTTGAATCTTTATAATTTAATATTCATTTATATTTAGGTCTGTAATAGAAAAGTGTAGACAATTACAATACTGATTGTCGCTTTGGATAAAAAAGTATATGCAAGTGACCAAACAATGTGTTTCACAGTACATTAAATTAAATGTATGTGAACAAAATTAAACAAAATGTATTGATGAAACACAACTTCCTAGATGCAAACACATTTACAGAAACCTCCCCTTATACTGTCAATCTCTGGACTTTGGGGTTTCAGTTTGAATAATGCATTTTGGTTAAACTGCACCTTGATGATGTATGATAAATTCAATAGCCATAATTCTATCTGACACTGCCTGAAAAATGATTGTCCTCTTGGCCAACAATGAAGAATAACTATAAAAACATTAGGGTTAAGGGCTGTATTATCTACACACAATTAATGGCTAATACATAGTCATTTGGGCCTTTACTTTTTTGAACCCTTATAATTTGTGGTCATCTTTATTAGGACTGTAACAGAAAAATGAAGAGTTTATTTGCAAAACAGATAACTCCGTTTTATTTATTTTTTTCAATTTTCAAAAATCATGTTTTTTATTATGTTATCATGTTTTTATTGTGTTTTATTTTGTTAGTTAGCTGTATTTTTTAGTTATTTTTTACCTAATCAAAATAACCAAACTACAGTTTGATTGACATTAATCGGAATGAAAAAACATGAATTTTGAAAATTGTTACATTGTTACATTTAACATAATTGTTAAAATTGTTAACAGAGTTATCTGTTTTTGCAAACTCTTCAAATATTGCTTAAAATAAGGCTTAAAATCTTGTATTCTCTATGGCCTTGGAATAGAGCACTTAAATATACAAAATGTACAATAATACTGTACATCCAAAAATGTACATCCAAATGTCACTTTGGATAAAAAACATACATTAAAATACCAAAAGATCATAGCCCACACACTGAACACATGAAATTAAAAGTAAATGAGCACAACATTTAGTTTAGCAACAAAGAACTTCTTAATAGAAGCAAATGCATTTACACAAACTTCCCTATATTGTCAACCTCTGGAGTTTCAGTTTGAATTATGTGTTTTTTGTTAAACTGCACCTTGATGATGTATGATAAAATCAATAGCAATAACTATATCTGTCGCTGTGTGAAAAATGATGACCCTCTTGGCCATTTATAAAGTGTGAAAACAGAGGTTAAAGGCTTTAATATCTATACACTATTAATGGCTAATGCATACACAGTCATTTGGATCTGTTAAGGCGGGAGAAGAGAAGTGAGAGAGTATGTATCAGGTTTTATTAGGGAAGATGCCATATTTACTGAGAGTGAGGAGTGTGTATGTGAGAGTATGCCTATGAGCTTGAATGTCACAGCTGTGTGGAATCCCTCTCTCTATCATCATGTAAACATACTCCTAATAGATATCTTTAGCTGTGTGTGTGTGTGCGTGTGTGTGTATTAGAACAGATGTGTGAGTCATACCCTCTCTACATTCGGCTCAGCTTTTTTGACACTTAGTAATGCTACACACCAAGCCACACTATTTTTCCCAATCAGGAGCACAGGAGATTTGATCTACTTCAGTCTATTATTAATATAAGAGCATGATGGGAATGTCATGGGTGGCATGACACTAAATGCTAAAAAAACTTATGAAAACTTTAAGGTCCAATCAGGGGTGAGTTTCCCATACAACAACGCAACTCACAGCTAACTGTTACATATTTTGAGTTTATCATTTAGTTTACCAATATAGGACTGTCATTAATTACATTAAACACAGGTGGTGGAGAAATTAATTTTGTTTGTTAATCAATTAAAAAATGACAATTAATGTGAGATTTTTTTTGTAGTTAATTTACACAAACAACACGTTAATATGCAGTATATAATTGGCATACACGTATGGTTCATTTAGTCAGCAGCTTTCTCCACAACGTAATTTCTTTGAGATGCTACTGTAATAAAAAAGGACTATATTTAACTATATTTGTTACCTGTCATTTTGCTGCTTGATGTTTGATTCATTCTCATACAAATTTATGCACATACATTACAGACTCTTCAAAACAGTGCTAATTAAAGTTGAGGCTAAAATATTTAGACTGAAATATATATATAATTTAAATGGAATTAAATATATAGAATGTACTGTATATTAGCTTGCTTTTTTTCTTTAATAGCATGATATATTGAAGTCCATATTTCATACTTGCAAGAAATTATGCTTCTAACCTCAGGTCGAGTTCCAACCAAAGAGTTCGCATTGGAACTATGATTTTGGAAAACATTGACTTGTTGAACTATATTTGTAAGGATAGAATTTGTGGCCATAGCTGAGCTGGCTAACAATGTTTTTGAGAAAGCATTGTTTGCTTTGAGTGACTGCAACCTAACTTTGCATCTTTTTATAATTCTGGCAGATATTTAAAAGGTACCAGCAGGGTGCGAACTACGGGGGAGCTAGGGGGAGCTCGGCTCCCGTGGCGTGTTGCTTCACATCTTTGAAAGCTGTTCAGAGTTTTGCTGGATTCATAGAAGTAAGCAAACTAAATATTTCAAGCAGATTTCTATCTGTGAAAAAAATCAATACTTCTTACTTTTGGGTGAATAGAAATTGTAATCTCAATGTCTGCACAAATTTCCATTAATAAATGGTTGTTTCCTGTACAACCGTTCATCTATATCAAATAAACCAAAACAAACAGTGGTTGGTCATTTTACATATCAGATGGCCACTTGGGGAGTTCTTGGCCAGAAAATGTCAAAAGCCTGGCTAGGCTACAAACATTAGACAGACAAAATGTGGTTAGGCTACTCACAGTAGCTAAACAGCCATGTTTAACAGACTTTTGTAGGGCTAAGGGTCATTCACATTAATGATAATAATGATGACTAACTATAAAGTTTTAATAATCGTTCTAAATATATGAAAATAAGGAAGTCCACAGTATAACGGATCAGATTAATGGTATTTTTGGAACCACTTTCAGAATGTTTTTTTTTTTTCAGCTGATAAATTATAAAAACATTGACTGAATCTATTTTACTTTAAACAGCTTTTAAACCGGCACGTGCTTAGAAAAAACTGAATGTTATCATGTGTTGGAGTGGAAGCTAAAATAGTTATCGTTTTAGTTATCTTTATGGTTATTGTTCTTCGTGTAAACAGGCCTTCACACACACAAATGCACCGACTCAATAAATTCACTAGCCGTGTCAGAAATGGCTGTCATAAGCAGTTTTTGAAATGTGGACAAATGGGTAGAGAAACAGACACAGATGCTTCTATCATTTGTGTTTGTTAAGGAGGGAGAAGGAAAGCAAGACAGCATGTATCAGATTTCATTAGTATGGATCTTAGTAAGGCAGGGTGCCATGTTTGCAGAGAATGAAAACAAGGACAAATAGATAGAGAGAGACAGGTATTTCAGCACTTTCTACTTAAAATAGTAATTTATGTAAACAAAAAATCTATTCCTATAATCTGCTGTTTATCCTAATTTTCTCCCTGTCCCAGTCCATTCCGGTCTGCTAGTTAAGTTATGAGTGCTGTTGCTCTATATAAAGCTAGCAGACATTTCAGTCGTACAGATATATGACATTACTTTCCCTTTTATTCTGTGCACCATAAAACATGAGAGTTCATGTTCAAGGACTGAGAGGGAGAGAGAGAGTGAGAGGCAGGGAATTGACCGAAGGTGAAGGTTATAAAGGGGAGTCAGGGGACAGACAGAGAGAGAGAGAGAAAGAGAGAAGGTGGTCGGCTTACAGAAACACTGTGGGGGACAGGAAAAGAGGTGGAGAGAGAAAGATGGGTGAGAAGGAGACGGTGACTTCCTGGCAGTTTATCATACGGAATGTCCAGCTCTGCTGCGGTGGCGATTAACGACAGACAGTCAGGCGTCACACGACCCGCTGGAGGGATGAGTGAGACGTTGGGAATCTGATGACACCCCAGGCATGGGGACTTGTGGGTAGGACACACTGATGGATAGCCAAAGTGACACATAATATTAGGACTCTCTCATATGCCTACACATTCAGACACAAATACACAAACACTACTCACAGATTACACTGTGTTATGAAACGACACTTTCTGCAAACAGGTTTTTTTTTTTTATTAATTTATTTTTTTTGACAAATGGTCAGTGAAAGGAGTAGCTATTTTATTTTCTGTTCACTTAGTAAGAACTTTACAATTTTTTCAACTGTTACAAAAATAATGCAGCTTATAATCTTGTGTGTGTGTGCTTTTTAATTTTTACAAAATCAGAACCGCTGTGGAGTAGCCCAGTACCTGCGTGACTCGACATAGATGTAAACAGAGAGAAGTAGCTCCGGCTACAATGTTCTTCCACAAGACGCATGCAGTTCTGCTTATTAACCGCTAGAGCACCAAAAGGTGCGGACTGGAGTTTTAAATAAAGTTAAATTTAAGTTAAACTGAAAAATAATGCAGTATGGGTGACAGGGTTGGAAATTTAGCCTTAATTAAACTACCACTCAGTAGGGACTAACTGGTTTGGGAACAAATGTTGGGCTTTACTGTTTTACTGGCTTTACACAAATGTTGGGCTTTACTGCTTTACTGGCTTTATACACACACACACACACACACGTATGTTTGTATGTATGTGTATGTATATGTATATATCTTATATATCTTAGCCCATCAACTTAAATCCAGGTGATCAGCACCACACATTTCTGAAATCGCAAACGATGCTGGGGAATTGACAATCGATCACCTTACAATTAACTTTTATTCTAGTCTTTATACATCAGAAACACCTAAGGATCAATCTAAATTGGTAGTTTTCTGATAAAATAAATGCCCCCACTATTTCATTAGAACATAAAAAAGACTTAGATCACCCCCTTTCAGCTACAAGAAATATCTGAGGCCATATCAGCATTGCAGAGCGGCAAGGTCCCCGTGCCCCAATGGCTTTCCCATCAAATTTTATAAGAAGTTTTCTGCTAAATTATCTCCACTCCTTCTCAGTATGTTTGAACATTCTTTATCTCAAAGAACTCTGCCAAAGTCCCTTACCGAAGCATTGATTACACTTTTGTTAAAGCCACAGAAACACCCAACACAATATAGTTCATATCGACCAATTTCTTTGTTAAATGCAGATGTCAAACTTTTAGCAAAATTACTGGTTATTCCTTTAGAGTCTCCCCTAGTCAATATCATCTCAGCAAATCAGACTGGCTTTATAAAAGGTCAGCACATATTTTCCAACATCCATCGCCTCTTAATTGTTATTTACACGCCCCCCCATCTCAAGACACCCCTGAAATTGTAGTATCATTAGATGCCGAAAAGGCATTCAATCGAGTGGAATGGGTTTATCTTTTTTTCGCTATGGATAGGTTTGGATTTGGCACCAGATTTATTGAATGGATCCACCTGTTGTATACTTCTCCAGTTGCTTCCGTGGTTACTAATAAATGGGGGTCAAAAATGTTGTCTTTGTCAAGCGGCACTCGGCAGGGGTGCCCATTAAGCCCCCTTTTATTTACAATTGCAATTGAACCATTGTCTATAGCATTAAAATCCACACCCTCTTTTCATGGCATATACTGTAAGGTGGGGTGTCGAAAGCTCTCATTATATGCTGATGACCTGCTTCTTTACATTTCAGATCCTTTATCATGCATCAATGATATTATCAAAGTCTGGCACAATTTTGTGACCTTCTCGGGCTACAAGTTGAATATTTCCAAAAGTGAGTGCATGCCTGTTAATACACTTGCCATGCATATGCCTGACTCCGTGTTTCCCTTTCGCATGGCAAGATCTGAGTTTAAATATCTGGGTATTAATATCACACAAAACTTTAAAGGACTATAATTTTACTCCTCTATTGATTAAACTTAAATCTGATCTTCTAAAATGGAAGATTCTCCATCTGCCTTTGGTTGGCTGGGTGAACTGTTTTAAAATTACAGTTCTTCCTAGATTTTTATATCTATTTCAGTGCCTCCCTATCTTCTTATCCAAAGCCTTTTTCAACACATTAGATAAACTTATTTCCCGTTTTTATGGGATGGGAAGACCCCTAGGATTCAGGAAAGAGTTTCTCCAGAAAAATAGGAGTGACGGAGGTTTAGCTCTCCCTAACTTTTTATATTATTATTGGACGGATAATGTCCAAAAGATAATCTATTGGATGCTCTCACCAGGAGGTACTGATTGGTATTAAACAGAATCTAAATCCTGCGCAGTAACCTCTTTACAAGCCCTGGTAAAATCTAGTTTACCTATTAAAATAGCAGAACACACAACAAATCCAGTTGTTCACGTCACTCTTAAAATATGGACTCCGCTACGTCAGCATTTGAAGTTAAGACAAGCACTTTTGCTTCAGAACCCAATATGCAATAATCATGCATTCCTCCCTGCCAAACTAGACTCTGCATTTAAACGGTGGCAAGATAAGAACATCTTTATATTGATGGTCTTTTTGCAAGATTTAATGATCTGCGTTCCAAATTCAATCTTAATCAAAAAATAACCTTTTCCGTTATTTTTAGATACGTCATTTTGTGAATGCTCAAAGCCCATCATTCCCTCAAAGTCTTCTGCTGACTCTGTTAGAAGTACACTTTCATCTACAAGGCTTTATTTCAAGAATATATACAATTATCATGTCTTTAAAA
This sequence comes from Sinocyclocheilus anshuiensis, assembly GCF_001515605.1. Classification (NCBI taxonomy): domain Eukaryota; kingdom Metazoa; phylum Chordata; class Actinopteri; order Cypriniformes; family Cyprinidae; genus Sinocyclocheilus; species Sinocyclocheilus anshuiensis. Next base: position 2,470,035 of record NW_015536535.1, read on the forward strand.
AGTGTAGGCACAGACAAGATTAGAAGCAGATGGGAGAAAGAGCTCGAAGTAGTATTATGAGAGGAACTTTGGAACAATGCCCTACGTAGAGTGAATAGGAGTACCTCTTGTGCCCGATTGAGTTTAATACAGTCACCGTATGCACTTAAGCAGAACACGGATTGCCTCTTTTAATCCTACCTTTGACAAGACCTGTATAAGGTGTCACACAGGTGAAGCGGACCTGACTCACATGTTTTGGATGTGCCTTACACTTACGGCTTACTGGTCAATCATATTCAATACACTTTCTAAAGTGTGTGAAGTACAGCTGAAGCCATGTGCCGAATTTGCAATATTTGGTGTTCCAGGCGATGAATCGAGTCTGACTCAAAGACAACTAAACATTATTGCCTTTGCATCCTTATTGGCTCGCAGTTTTATTGGTTTTATTACTTTGGAAATCTACAAATCCGCCTAAAGCATCACACTGGCTTCAGGATTTGATGTTATACCTACACTTGGAAAAGATTAAATATTCAATTATAGGTTCCCATAAATTCTTTTATGTCTGGCAAACATATTTCTCTGATATAAATGTACTTCCTGGGGAGTAATGGGATTTATATTTTATTGCAATTTCTTCTTATTCTCACCCCTCCCTTATGTAGGGTTTATGTTGTTCATCAGAGTGAAATGACACTGTATTATACCTGATTGTAGTATCCAATTACTTTTTTTTTGTCGTCATTATTCAACTATTGCATTTTTGTTATCTTTGTTTTATTTTAATTTTCTTTTAACTTTATTATTTTTATTTTATCTATAATAGGCAGTCTGTTTTGGGTTGGTTGGGGAGGGTTTACGAATATAAAAAATACAATCTCTGTACAAACAATAGCATTTGTCTTTGGAATTATATATATATATATATAATGATTTAGCTTCAAGAATAAAGTCATCACACTATTTGTAAGAATTTTGTAAACATAAATAATTTACTGCAGAAAAGGTGCAATTAATGTTTAATCTTAGGTGTCAATTAATTATTTCTTGAGAACTTGCGAACTTCACAGAATGTTACTTTTTTTGTAACGGAGAACATATTATAAGGTTATTGAGTTGTTCACATAATGTGGGAAGTGGGACTTGTGGTTTCTTATTTTACCGATTCAACAGATTGCTAAAATTGTCAGATTACGTTTTCACGTTGTTTTAATTTCATGTTAGATCATTTATCTAAGATATATAACCATTCTCACAACAATAATTTGTGTTGAGGGATTAGTGCCTCTAATGCTTGAAAAATGCCAGGGGACACTAATGTGAAAATGCCAAACACAGTCGAACAGCTGTGCACAACCAATCGCAAGCACTCGTAGAAGGTTAACACAGACATCTGCAGAGCGTAAACAGACACACATGTACTAGATAAACTGCAGCTCAGTAACTGCAGACTGTGGGTGTATGACTGGTTCAATCAGAGAGGTGAAAGATTTCATCAGTGAGAATAAGACTCTTTGTTTAGCGCTATAGGCCTGGAACTACACTCTTACAAATAAAGGTTCCAAGAGGGGGTTTTCGCAGCAACAGAAGAACCATTTTTGTTTCCCCAAAGAATCTTTCAATGAACAGTTCTTAAAAGAACCATTTTTTTTCTTAGCGCAAAGAACATTTTATAATCTAAAGAGCCATTTTTCACTATAAAGAACATTTTGTGCATTGAAAGGTTCATGGAAAGGTTCTACATGGAACCATAAATGCCAATAAAGAACCTTTATTTTTAAGAGCATGAAATGAACATACACACATGGACCGCAATCCTTGTCTTGCCATCATAACTGTGTTTTAATTATATTTATGTGTGTGTGTTTTATGCATAGGTGATATATTCTTTAAACACTAAGAATGAGGAGCAAGAGGCAACTCTGCAGTCGCTACGCCGTGTTGCCACGGAGACGCAGGGCAGCCTCCAGCCAACCACAGGTCAGGATGAAGAAGAGGAGGAGTCAGCATTTATTCTGAGGACACGCCTTCTAGAGCTGCAGGCCACCGTAGAGGAAGTAAAAACAAAAATGGTCACACATACACACGTATTCTGTAAATGGACTCATTATATTAAATACAACATGGAGAGTATCACTTTATTTTCTTAGGATGTGTGGATGTGTATCCATTTCAGGTGGAGGAGCGTGGACAGAGGGCTGAAATAGAGTATGCGGAGCGCATAGCCGTGTTAACCCAAGAGACATCAAATCTGCACAGAGACTACCAGAACCTGCAGACAGATAGAGACAACCAACACAAATTACTGCAACAAACACAGGAAGAAAACAAGCGCTTGGAGAATGAGTGCCAAGAGCTACGTAGAGCCAGAGATGAAGAGAGAAAGCGAGAGGAGGAGGAGAAGATGCATAGAGTGGAGGAGGAGAGGAAGAGAGAGATGGAGGAGAGGAATCGAGAGTCACAGGAAAGACAACGAGTAGAGGAGGAGTGTGAAGAAAGGTTGAAAACGGTAAGAAAGGAGCTACAGGCTCTGAGGGAGGAGAAAGAGAGAGTGGAGAAGGAATGGAAGAGAGATGTGGAGGAGTGGAAGAAGAGAGTCAATGAGATGGAAGAAGAGAGGAGGGAGGAGCAGAAGGCAGCTGAGAAGACACTACAAAAGAGCCTCAATGAACACATCAATCAGTGGCACCAGAGAGAGCAAGAAAACCGCAAGTCCCAGAATGCAACACTTCAGCAGAGGCTGAGAAAAGCAGAGACGGACTTGGAGGTTCAAGAACAGAGGTTGAATGAGAGCAACAGACACTGCAGCAAACTTCAGGAGAGAGTAGAGGTACACATGTGGGTCCAACAGGGTCCAAAATGAACCTTTTGCCAATTTTGCCCATTCCAGGTTAATCACATTTTTATTTAAGGTTATTGTGTATTATGCATACTTTACTTAAAAAAAAAAATATATATATATAATATTATGGGTTCATATTTTTCATTAAATTTGTATTTTCATATATATATATATATATATATATATAATTATTATTTAAGTGTCAATTTATGACCATTAGATTTACTGTAATTTTATCAGCATTTAACTTTTTTTAGTGCATAATTCTATTTAATATACAATATACGTATAATAGACATTCAGTATATTTAGATTTTATTTTTGTTATCCGACATAAAACATATGCCAAATAAATATGCAGGTGATCCACTGTGGAGACAGAACCAGCCAAAAGTGAGAATAATTAGGTTTAATGAAATACAAATGATATAAAAACTGAATATAAAATGTGACACTTTTTAAAATTTCAACCACAAGCTCGTCTTACATTATCATAATGGAAAAACTGAAAATTGTTATTTCCAGGCCTGATAATTCATGAAGATGTATGTGGCGAATATAAATGTTTCTATTTATGCATAGCAAAAACAAAACACTCATTGTGTACACACAAACCAGTATTGCTTTACAAGACATCTCACATAAATTCACTTGACTGGCCATTTGTAACTGACCTTTCAGCGGGGTGTTCGTCTCAGTGTAAGGGGGCAGTAATTACTGCTGTGACTGACACTTCCGAATCTAATTGAGACCGAGATTAGAGGGATCAGACAAACACCCACAATTACCATCACTCAGACACACACAGCTGTGTAGAAACAGATGGCATACCCGACTTAAACAGTCTGTGACAATATCCCACAGATCTGTAGTCAGTTTTTCTACAGCAAAGTCTGCACAGAACCTACAGAATATAAAAATAACATAGGCTTTTTTTAAGTGGGACACAAAAGTAAGTCGTTACACTTAGTATTTAGAACAGGATAAAGCCAAGTGATTAAATCAGTAAGAGTTGCTAGGCATGCAACATTGACTCCACCGTCTCTGATGCAGCTTTTTAAATACGCTGCGGCTAATGCGCACTAGATGTGCCTAAAAATGCCAGGCACAGAGTGAGATGAGTAACAACCTCTCTGCTTTGGCACGACATCCTTGACCGAAAATTAATCAGAGGCACCTCAGATCTGCAAACTCAGAGCAGCTGCTGTGATGTAATCAAAGGTTCATGGGCTCAAAGTGTTCATGAGGCGGCCAGAATTGACTGATTAAAGTCATCTTGGGCTTCATGGGCCTGACAGATGATGCCGTTATGGTTGTTCATTTCTGCTGCAGGATCATTCAATAAGAGGATCCAGCAGAATAATGGACAACTACATTTTTTAGTTTCTTAAGAAAATGTGAGTGGTGCTAGGGTGTTTGTCAGGTTGTTGCAATGCAGTTTCTGAGGTGTTTGTAGCGGTTTTTAGTGTGTTGCTAAAATGTGCATATGTTCATGTGCATATCACAAACAGTACACGTTATGCTTTGTAGGTTAATACCTATGGTTAGGGATTTCCTTCTAACCCTAATGCCAGGTATAGACTACACAATTTTAGGCCATAAATTGTGGACAAAAGCCCAAAATCTGAGGAAGATCTGTGCTCGTTCACATGAGTGACGATTGAATGAGGTGATCTGAGAGAAGTGCCAATACGATGCCTATGCTCAGAGCCTTGCAATGTATTTTGACTGGAAATGTCATCGCCAGTGACCTACAGCCAATGAGAGAGCAAGATACAGGGCAAGGGAAATTTCATAGGAGTCATAGCCTTACATCCCTGTATCACTTCTCGCGCTTCCATTTTTTACACAAGACAGAGTGGTCGGGGATTCTTCCAAGTGAAATATTGTGTCATGTGTGACCCCCAGTCGCTGATCCGTCATGTAACATGCAAACGACTGAAAGGAGCATTAATCCGATGACTCTGAAAATTGTGTAGTGTAGACCCAGCATAAGTATAAGCAATTGTAATAGTTATGCTGATTCGTGTTACTCATTTCTTTTACAGGACCTGGAGGAGCAGTTGGAGGATGGGCGTCACCGGTTGGCCGAGGCTGAGGCTGTGGCAAAGAAGGCAGAGGAGGAGTTAGCTGTAGCCAAAGAACGATTATTACTGCAAGAGAATGAGCTACAGAGCAAGTCAGGTGCACATGCACAGTACAGATCAGTGAAAGGCTTGTGTACTTATATTTGTCATCATTAGACATCAAATTAATCAGATATGCTAAATAATTAATCAGACTAATAGCTTCAATATTTCAAAATCAATATTTGGTAGAAAATATTTCAAAGAGAGGCTAGTAAATAATTAAATAGACAAAATAAAAAGTTGCTTTAAAAATAAATATATCCATAGGTTAGTTTTACTTCCATATCACTGAACAGAAGCCTACAGTCCACAGACGTTCACTTTTTGCAATCAAGTTTGTCAGTCTGTCCGAGGTAGATTTAGGGGCCGTTCACACGACATATTTTCAGTGTTTTGTCAGTACTATTTCTATAATTGTTGGTCCACACAGACATGTCAGATGGACGTCTTTGCCTTTTGCGTCACACCTCATTTTTCAGTCTCCCAGCATAAGTGCCCTGTTTTCGCTGTCAAGTTCAAAACTTCGACAAATTTGAAAAATGTGTCTCAAGATCTGAGCATTCTGTTCCATTCCACTGCGCTGCATCTGTCTTGTTTCTCAGGGAACAAAGCTAAAGCATAATTGTGGTACTTCAAGCTTAAATTGTTTCGAGGGTATAGGAAAATGCCTTTTTACAGAATTTAAGCCTAGGATTACGTGGCATGATTGTTTTTTTTTTTTAGATGAGTAATTTAACATTAAATAAAAAGCCTTAATTACAATATAAACATCTACCTTTTTAGTAGTAAATAAGTTGACAGTCTGTTTAATGTTAATTGTTCCAGTGTTGATTTTTACATCTCTATTGAAATTATTGCTTTTGTCATATGACACTTGAGATCACCAGCTTGTTCACTGATTGTTCTGCTTCCTTTAATTTAATTATCATCTTTCTCATTTCTGCAGAGGAGTTAATGAGCCAGAGTTCATCTCAGGTGAGGTTCTCTGCTGAAGTGGAAGAGCTAAGGTCTCAACTGAGTCGTCTCAACATTAGAAACAAAGAGCTGGAGCTTCAGAACAGTGGCCGATCCAATGACCACGCTCGCATGCTTAAACAGGCAAGCCATTCAAGTAATGTATGAAAGACTGTATCTCTAAGTTGAATGCACATGAACAGCACCACAATGTCGTAATTACAATGGGAGACTCAGGATTTTATTTTAGCCCTTAGTTGGGGGGTGTGTGTAAGCAGTGTTAATATTGTTAACTAAAATTATTAAAAATAATTTTCGGTAAATGGAAAAAGCTGAAATAACATGAAATATAAATGTTAGATAAAAAACTTGAACTGAAACAAAAATAGTTGACAATATTACCTTAATTGCATCTAGATGACAATATTACCTTGTCAACTAGCTGCAATAAAAATTACTAAAACAGAAATACAAATAATGTAAAGTTAAATAGAAGTCTTAAAAACAAATAAAAATGACAAAGGCATATCACAAAATTAATAAAACTTAAACTAAAATTTAAATGAAAACTACAATTTTTTTAAATAAAAGCTCATTCAAAATATTAATGAATACTGTAATAACTGATAAAGGGCACATTTACAGCACAATACTTTTTTTGTTAAAAAACTACAAATTAATTGTTAATTAAATGCTACAAGTGAATTTAGGCATCACAAATAAAATACTACACTATAAAAATTACTGTGATTTGCTGAAGATTACATTTAACAGTCTTATTCAGTTATTAGTGTTTTAAGGATTTAAAAGAGCATTCGATGACAGCAAACGTAATCTAAAAGTAAAAATTTGATAAATGAACATGCACAATTAAATATCCAACATCAACCAATACTGATAAAAAATTCTAATATTTACTGATAACCCAATGAAAGAAATCTTTTACAGTACCTAAAATTCATCTCAGACAGAAAAATCGCGCTACTGTTTTTAAACAGCTGTACTGTTCTCTACAGCACCTCTAGCATACAAGAACACATAAACCACATGGTGAAATGCTGTGAAATCACATCCCAAATGAGGCCTGCCATCTCAGACACGGAAATGCAAATAAGTAAAGCACACCATAAAATGTTCTTTGAAAAGCGTTTGTATGCCAAGAAAGATCAGCCAAGCCTTTTGAACATCTTAAAACATCACAACTGACACACCAGAGGCTTAAAAGGTGTAGTGTCATTCTTTTGAAACTACAGGATTACAGTTTTATATCATTAAGAGTCATGTGTGTGTGTTTTAGCATGCAGATGCTCTATCCTCTATGCGTCTGGAGCTACAGCGAGCTCACACTGAGGAGATCAGACGCCTTCAGCAGGAGGTGGAGAACGAAAGA
>NW_015536535.1:2477586-2502484 GCF_001515605.1 Sinocyclocheilus anshuiensis
AGAAGAGAAAGTAAGGCTGAAAGAGCAGCTTCGGAAAGCACTTGAAGAAGTGATACGCAAACATGCCAGTGAGCTGCGGCAAGCGCATGCAATGCTGGATGCAGAGAAAAAGAAGACGCAGCAGGTACGACAGATTTCAACTGCGGTTTTAATGTGAACTTACAGACACACTAGCTTTGCTAATAACTTCATACCTTCTCATTTGCGCCTGTTACTACTGGTGTGAAAGGTGGGCAATCGGCACTGACTTTCTGATTTTATTTCATTTGGAAATATTTAAATGTCGAAAGTTTTTATGTTCTTTTTTCCAATAACAAAAGGCAGAGACTGAGCATGGGATTTTAAGAATATCTTAAGAGGATATATAATGAGTATAATCTGTACGTTTACCCATCTATATTAGTGTGGCTTTATTGTTACGGGGGAAATAAAAATAATTTTCTTTGTGCTGTGTTTATAGACACACATTATTATTCACAATGCAAATCTCCAAGCCCAAGTCCATTCAGACCAATTATGGAAACTAAGCTGCAAAAATGGGTCATTCTGAAATCAGAATCACATTAACATATGACGCATATTCGGCATTCAGAAACTTGGCCCACCCTTATGAACATGCAGAGATTAGCCATCGTATCATAACAAGTCAGTCGCATAAAAAGTCTTAAAGGTACAGAAGCTAAAAACGACCTATTTAAATGTTTAGTTGACCAAAAAATAAAACATAATTTATTCACCCTTTGTTTCATTCCTACATGACTTTCTTTCTTCCATGTAACACAAAAGGAAAATGTTCACCCTCTTTCATGTAATGAACCAGGGGCTTTCAAACTCCAAAAAGAACAAAATAGCATAAACACATTATAAAAGTGGTAAATACAACTCATGTGCTTCTAATGTAAAAGACTGAAATACAAGTAGATAATTTTTTTGCTGAAAAACTTGATTTTGTTGAATGGAATTGAGCAACATTCTGCTCAGAATCTTGGCTTGTGTTCCACAAAAGGAAAAAAGACGGTTTAGAATTAAATGAAATACATTTTATTTTTTTGTAGAGCTAATTCTAAAAGTTAGAAAGGGTGGAAAATGTTTATGTAATATTTAATTAATATTTTGCTACAAGAAAGTGTTCCTGTAGCTCAAACAGTAGTGCCTGAATGTTGTGACACCGATTTCATGATATTAGTTTCCATGGAATGTATGAACTGAGAAAAGAATATACCTTAAATGCAATATAAGGCAAGGGAAAAAACAGCTGCAAAGATGTAGACTATATGCCTTCTTTAAAACAATTAAAAAAGTAACCAGCAAAGCACTATTAAAAATATCTGTTGAAATATTATTGAAATTAAGAGATACTAGTATTATAATGTTGGTTTGACTACAGATTGAGGAGCAGATGAAAACCGGAGAAGAAGAGAGAAAGGCTTTAGAGACAGAGAGGGAAGAGCTACACAACCAACTACAGCTGTCCAACAGAGAGGTAAGTTACTGCAAAGAATACCACTACATTTGTCCTTTGCTTTTCCTCTTAAAAGCCAACACAATCTTTGCATAACATTGTTGACCTACTAATGAATCAGGTCACCACAAATAACTTGAACTACAGTGGATACGGAAAGTATTCAGACCCCCTTAAATTTTTCACTCTTTGTTATATTGCAGCCATTTGCTAAAATCATTTAAGTAAATTTTTTTTCCTCATTAATGTACACACAGCACCCCATATTGACAGAAAAACACAGAATTGTTGACATTTTTTGCAGATTTATTAAAAAAGGGTCTGAATACTTTCCGTACCCACTGTATGTAAATATCAAGCTTTTTCAAATTGGTTTGAAGCTTAGGCAAAGGGAGCATGCTCAGTCCTTCTGCTTAAATACGCAGACTGAGAAGCCCAGAGCTCTCCACATGACCATGATAAATGAGAAAACACAAAGAGCATTTGTAGTGCCCAAGGCACAGGGCTTCGTCTAATGCTTCATCTAATATGCTAGCAGGCTTGGAACTGGGTTATGATAACGAAATAGTGCTTAATAAGTGATAGCTAGGAAGAGGATTGTTGTTTTAGTGCTGTGTTGCAATGAAGCAAGCATCAGTTTGTGCTATTTATCAGAAACCCATTTGTTCTAAGTCAAGTTAAATATATGGATTGTGGTGGTATCCTAGTGTTTAATGATCTAGGTTGGTGCACAAAAGGTTGTAGGTTAAAATCCCACTAGGGACATTTCTTGAAAAATCTAATGCTAGGTTGTCTGGCTCATTTGTTTCCAAGTGTTTCAAACACTGCCCTTAGGTTTGCGTGCAGCTACACCCAAAAAGTACTAAAATGATCTACTAAAGCTCATCTGCTAACATGTTTACAGGATGTCATGCATTTTTCCGATTTAACTTAATAAATATGCCATTTGATGTGTGCTTCCAAAAAACTGCAAAATAATGGGCGGTATCAGTGCAGGTGTATTAAATAGAACCTGCAAAATGATTTATGAATCCTGAAAGCCGTTTCAGAAATGGTAACTGTGTGAGCAAATTAACGGGACTGAAAGGCAGGTAATCTAATTCACGCTGCGCACCATGCTGTCACTTTAGCAGAACTTTGAGAATGAAGAACACAGAGTGTGACAGTACTGCTGAATTGCTGACATATATGTGATAATAAAATATCCTCATGAGTGATTGTTTTGTTCAAAACTATATTTAGAATAGAAATAATAAATTAACTTACACTTCACATTGCCGAGATATTCAAACAGAACTATCATAGCTTATGTCTTAAAAAAGGACTATTTCCTATTTCAATCACTTCATCATTGCTGTCTAACTGGCAGCTCTCTTTCGTAGGACCTGCTGTCCACAACCATACGGGGACAAAAATGCTTGTTCGTGAATTGGGACTCAATTTCCTGTGACACCTTATAAACTCATTAAGATGTTTTTGCTATTTATCAACAGGATCATTGAACATGCCATCAGGCTTCTTCATTGTAGCTGTTACAAAAAAACAGTGCCATTATGAATTATGTGCTTGTCCCGCTTTAAACATAATGGCATTCAGACATTATACACAAATATAATAAAAATAAAATTGCAGAACATTAATGAAAAGGGAAAATGGGTCTTTTTAGTCTTCAACAACAACTTCAATTCCTGTATAATATAGAAGTTTGTAATACACAATAATGATTCAAAAGTTTGGGTTTGGTAAGATTTTTTTATGTTTTTGAAAGAAGTCTTTTATGGTCACCAATATGCATTTATTAGATCGCAAATGCATTAAAGACAATAATATTATGAATTTGAAATAACTTTATTTGAATGAACTGTTTTAATACATTTCCTTTTATTCTCAGTGTTAAAAATGATTAGGCTGCTTAATATTTTGGGGCAAATGTATTGATGAATAGAACATTCAAAGCGATAGCATTTATTTGAAATAGAAATATTTTGTAACATTGATCAATGAAATAAAAGTATTCATTTCTTTAAAAAACCAGAACTGAAAAACTTTTGAATGATAGTAAAGATGATTACAAATTACACCTCAGTGAATAACAGAAAAGAAAAAAAAAATGTTTTCATAAATGGTGACAACATTGCCGGTTAAATAACATTACTTTTGACAATATTACAGGTAACTGAGTGTAGTAAGAAAACAATTTACTCTTACTACTGATCTAGAGAATGGATTCAGACACACCCTATAACAATCCCCATTGTATCCCTTTGAGAAAGAACCTTAACCTCAGGTTGCTTTAAATAAAGACTCTATTCTAAAAACAGAAGATCACTTTCTTTGTATGGCCCACATAAATTATATCAAACTTGAATGGATTCCACCTGCTGTTAAGGTCTTTGCTGATCTAAGTTTTATTGGCTTGCAGATGGCGAAATTGGAGGGAGTGATTCAGACGCTGGAGAGAGAAAGAGAAGAGGAGAAGGAAAGGGCAAAAGAGAGAGAGCAGGAGTATGCAAAGGTGGAGCGGCAGTCAGCATGTGGCCCGGAGTGTGTACGAGTGAAAGAAGAACTGGAAAACACACACAGCAGTATGCAGCAAATACAGGTTCTCACTCCTTTTTGCTCAACACACTCTTCCGTTTGACATGTGGACAAAGTGTCAGTGATGTCCCTTTCCATTACTGTGCAGCTCTATCACACATACTCACAAGCACACACAGATCGGCAATTCCCTTATGGCAGCACAAGGTTCTGCTGATCTCAGCAGATCTGTGCCGCCCAGAGGAAAGAAAGACGTTAATATTCACCTAGCAACCGATCTACTTCTTTTTCTTCCTTAATCCATGGATCTTTCCTTCCAATCATGAGTCTATCCATCCTTGTTCTCCTTTCTTTTTATGTCTCCCACAGGAGGAGTTTGCTGCACAGAAGGAAGTGTTACAGGCAGAGATTTCTGCTCTACAGCAAGAAAGAGACATTCTACAACAGTCCAATCATGGTATAGAGGAGAGAATCAGGTGTGTCAGAATGAAAGTGAGACATGAAGGGACAGAAAGAGAAATTCGCTCACATTACATGTGTGTTTCTAATAGAGCTGTCTGTCAATTAAAATATTTAATTGCGATTTATTTTAATCATGTTATTAATTAATTTTTGGGTCAGTAAGATTTCTCAATGTTTCTTACGCTCACCAAGGCTGCATTTATTTGATCAAAAATAAAGATGAAAAGTTATTTTAAATTGCAATAATATTTGGCAATATTATAACTCTTTTCTATTGTAGCATAATTTTAAACAAATTTATTCTTGTGCTGGTAGCAGCCATTACTTCAGTCCTCAGTGTCACATGATCCTTTAGAAGTCATTCTAAGATTTTGATTTTGTGCTCAAGAAACATTTCTTTATTATTATAAATGTTGACAACATTTGTTCTGCAGGGAACTTTTTTTTTTCAGGATTCATTGAATGTAAAGTTCAAACAACAGAGTAAAAATAAATTAAATAAATTTTGTAAAAATAAATAAATAAATAAACTTTATCACCACTTTTCATCAGTTTAATGCATCCTGTCTTTCAAAAAAAAAATGTTTTAAATAAAAAGTCTTACTGACCACAAACTTTTGAACCGTAGTTTGTATTACTGCCCCAAAATGGATGAATTTCGTTTTTGTATTTTTCTGCAACAGCACACAATGCACTTACCTCTAATCTGCAGTAATTTAATACAAATATTAAATAATTTCACACCCTTTATAGACTTTCTGGCAGAATCAAAAACAAACAGAGCTGTTGTTCTGAATGCGTCATGCCTTATGATGAACCATAATGATTATGATGGCAATTAAAGGCAATATAAACAAAGGGATACAATTATAATAATGTTACAAAGTCTTCAAACACATATTGGTCAATTAAATTGAGAACCAGAACTAAACCATTGTACCGTATATATGTATTAGTCAGATGCGATAATGTGTTAACTTTGACATCCCTAGTTTCTAACAATGTGTAAAATGGGTTTAGAGTGCAATTTTATTCATTTAAATGCAAATGTATGTGTATAGGCTACAGTTTGAGAAGCAGTTCTCTGATCAGATTGTGGAAATGAAGAGAGAAAGAGAGGAAGAGATCAGAAAGATGAACCAACAGTGGCAACACAGAGTTGAAGAACTGCAGACACAGGTAACACACACTGACAGTTTCCTCAGACCCATCATACACACTGTTCACGCTATCAGCATTATTTTACTGTCTCTGTGTGTAGTTGGAGGAGAGGAGAGCACTCTCAGAGAAGATGGAAGGAGAGAGAGAGAGACGCTACGGTAATGGAGAGATGGAACGAATGAAGCAGGAGATCCAAAAGACAAGAGATATGAACAGCACGCTCAGATCTCAGCTTCATTCCACCATTCAAGAGAAAGAGAGACTGATGAGGCAGCAGTTACAAGTGCGTATACACTAGGGCTGTCGGGAGATCAAAAGATTTCTTATGATTCATATATTTATCATTACTAATGAATAATCATTAATAATAAATAACAATTAAACCGAGAGAGCTGCTAAAGGGATATTTAAAAAAAAAAACACAAAAACCATTCTGTCATCATATACTCTCATGTTATTCCAAACCTCTGAGTATTTCTTCATTCATTTGGAACAAAAAAGAAGATATTTTGAAAAATGCTTCATCCATATAATTCAAGAAATTGGGGTCCAGTGATGTTTTGGATCCCAATGACTGTGTGGACAGAAACCACTGAAATGATGACAGCGCACACACACACACACACACACACAACTGTGGAAAGAACTCTTAATGTTAGTTATTTTATGTTGTCCTGTAGGTGGTAAAAGAGGAAGATGAGGACGAGGAGGATGGAAAGGCTACGGGAGAGAGGGAAGAGGAGAGGGAAAAGCGGGGGTGGCGTGAGCGAGAGGAGGAGTTGTTGCGTGTGGAAAGGTTAAATCACCAGCGTGCTCTTCAGGCCCTGGAAGCACAAGCCAATGAAGAACTTCAGTCGGAAAGACAACGCTTGCTCACACAGCACAAACTACAGCTGGGTAACCATCACACCCCATACAGAATGTTTTTTGCAAATATCATAGTCACATTCTTGAGTACTTACTTACTATAATACTTACTTATAGATACTATAATACTACTTACTTAAGTCTATTCTACAAAAAGGGCACAAACAATCTCCCCTAGTCATCCAGGGGCTGGGGGCCTTATCACACTACCAATGGGGCAGCAAGATGGTGTAAAATAAGACAAAACAAGGTTTAAAATAAGCTGAAAGCATATCTCTATAAGCTGAAATCATATGTCTTATTTTAATTAGTTCCCTTAACAATTTTTAAGAACCAGGGTTCTCATGATATTGGACAACCCAAATATACTGTATGAAGGAATTTTACATTTGTGATTTCTAGATCTGAAAAGGTTAAAGTGGAAACCATGAACAACATTCAATTATGGACTGTATTTATTTAAATAATTATTTTAATTATTAAAAAAAAATGTATGAAAATAATAATAATAAAAAAAGAAACAGCTTTGTCAGTACTGATACACCGGAAATACCTTGGTGGGTCTTCAAATATCGTCGTTGACAATGGGGGGCCTTGGGTGATGGAGTCAGAAAGGTTGAAGACCACTAAGACATAAGGCAGTGCATATTATCTAACACAACTCACATGAACAAAAGTATAACAAAATAACACATACTGAATATTGTGCACTATACATAACTACAGCTAATCAGCAACACATTAGAAGTAAATTAGCGTTTTGACCCATGGCATTTCAGTTTAAATTAGTTTAAATATTTATTTCTTTTTTTTAATACAGACATTAAAATTAATGAATGAACATGAATCAATATAACTCTCCTTATTTAAAAAAGGTTTCTGGCCTACATTTTCCAATTCATCCTTCAGCCTCATCTTCTATCGTTAGGGATATGAATTAGAATGAATGTTAATCAAAGGACTAAAATGGAGCGTAATAATGTTCAAACGGCAGACAGAAGAGAATAGCAGGATATCTTTGTTTATTAAAAGGTTTATTCGTAAAATATGCTGATTGCCGTATTTGCAGAAATATTCTAAAGGCTTTATTAGAATATTGATGCTAATTGTAAGTACTATCATTATCTGTCATAATGAGTAAGGTATATAAAACAAGTTTGTGTGAAAAAAACCTTATTCCTTAAAGGGGTCATATGATGTGATTTCAAGTTTTCCTTTCTCTTTGGAGTGTTACAAGCTCTTGGTGCATAAAGAAGATCTGTAAAGTTGCAAAGACTAAAGTCTCAAATCAAAAGAGATATTCTTTATAGAAGTTAAGAGTCAGCCATGCCTACATAAAAAGGCTCGTTCTAACACGCCCCCACATATCTACGTTACTATGTGGAAATATTAGCATAATGCCGCCCAAATGTGCACGCAAAGAAACACACACAAATGATGGCCCTGCAGCAGGTACACATACAAACCGCACAGACACACACACACACACACACACACACACACACACACTTATACCGCCTCAAGGGGTTCATCACTCCACGTCTCTCTCTTTATTTGTCTCCTCCTCAGGATCTGAAGCAGCAAAACCGCTTACAGTCACTAGAGAGACAGCTGGATGAGAAGAGCAGCGAGGTTCAGGAGCTAAAGAGAGAGAACGAAGATCTGAAAGAACGCATGAGTGCAGTCATAGCACAGAAAGTAGAACAAGATGACCATAAACACAAGAGGTCAGTACCAAAATAACTACAAGCACAATCACACATGGAAGGTCAGTAACAAGATGACCTCAAACACGCACATAGACAGGAGGTCAGTAACAAGATGAGCACAAGCACACTCACACAGGCGTCAGTGGCAAGACTGACTGCTAAGTACACATTGCTGCTTATTCTGGTTAAGAACTGCTTACTTATGCCCATTATTCACTGACAAGGGGCCCATTTGAAACTGTTCCATATGTTTCCACTACTCTGCATTGGCTCCTTAAAGGGATAGTTCTCCCAATTATTTACCCTCATGTCATTCCAAACCCATTAAACGTTTATCTTAGAAACACAAATGAACATTTTAATTAAACCTGAGAAATTTCCGTCTTCCATCTTAGCTTCCGTTGACCATATTTGATGTGCTCTGTGCGTGCATTGATCTATGTTTATGTGAATAAAAGTCTAAATTAAATCTGATCATCATATAAAGCTATATGTTCCTTCAGAACACTTGGATTGAATTGCTCAATTCATATGAATTTCTTTAAGAATGTCTTTATGAACTGTTTGAAGCATCAAAGTTCTGAAGGAATGAACTTCCAGGGACTTAAATATCTTAGAATTCATTAAAAAATATCTGTTACTGGTTTGAGAGTAAGTAAATGATAACGGATTTTTATACATTTATTTTTTTGAGTGAACTAACCCTTTAAACCTGCTGGTGTCAAACCAGGAAACACTAACATAACAGTCCTCATCAAGTAAAGGTTTCTTAACAATAACAACTTGGTTTGGCCAGATTGACACAAAAAACTTGGGCACTCTACACAGGATGCAGAGAAGACATGCATGTTCAGTTGATCTTGTTTATATGCATGTCATTTGCACATTGGCTTTGGGCAGTTTATTATTACTTTTGTCCTCTGTTAGTATCTAAAATCATTTTATTTTGTTCAAGTTTATTTAATTAAATGTCATGCTTGAATTGATTGAAACCAGTTTTATGTGTTATATATTAAATAACTACTGGTATCTTGTGATGGCATGAAGAAGCTGAATTAAATTACAATAGCTTTTAAATCTGTTTTCAAAACTCATAGGACTTCTAAATTTAAGTTGTAGGCAGACAATGTACTTTAGTAACATTGCCACTTATAACATTGTTCACTTTGCCAATTATGAGAGTTTTTAGATCTTTCTGCTCCACCGCACACATGAACGATTTAGGTGGAAAAGTGGTATTAAACAGAATGTCTGAGCGTAAAGGGACTAACCACATGCTATGTTTTTATGTGACGTTTAAGGCTAAGTAAATCTGATATCTGCTATACTGAGAACAAAGCAGAATATACATGCGTGATATTGATGTATTGTGTCTGATGTGCAGTTTCTCAGAGGAATGTGATGAGGCGGGTGAAGCGGTTGGGTCGGATCACAGGAATAACATGGAGAGTGTGAAGAGAGAGCACAGAATGGAGATCCAGACCATAATATCAGACTTCAGCACCGCCCAAACACGACTACAGGCCCGCATAGTTGCCTTGGAAACAGAGTACCTACTCCTCCCACATCAATAATGCAAAACACAAACCACACATACATACAGAATTAACCCAAGCAAGACAATATATGGCAATGGCTTGTGACTTGGATTTCCTTCAGATTTCCACAGAACTGAAGAGTTAAAATTCCACACATTGCATGCTAATTTATGAAATATATTGGCTAATTTAATAATAACCGTCGCTATAAAAATGCAGTACTTCCAGGTCTGTTTAACATATTTTACTATATTTTACCACTGCTTAACATTATACTGCATCATATAACAGACTCATAATTACTAATTTGAAAAAAAGTTGTAAAATAACTTAGTTATACAACAAAATACAGTTCAAATACACATACAAGGTTCTGTTAAAATGATTCATATTATCTATATTAGAATGTCATGTTATACGAGTAATAAAAGTTTGAGTGTTTTAGTGCCATATTAAAATGTAATATTTTGTAATAATGAAAGAATGCTACACCTTTATTCTAGTCTATTCCTAGTCTAGTTGTGAGATTATTCTCTAAACATTTTTTTCTTTCTTTTTTTTTACTAAAATAGTTCAAGTGATGCATTTAATTTCTTAATGTTGCATTTAATTAATATTTGTGTCTGCTTTGTGTGCTTGTATTTTATGATTGTAGGTTGAGAGAAAGGGAAGAAAGGGGAAAGAGGAGAGTAGAAGACCTGCACACAATTGCTAAACTACAGGACAAACTCAGCGAGAGAGACCAACTCATCAAAAGTCTAGTGGTTAGACACGCACATACACAGTGAAATACGAGACACAGGATGCTAGTACCCTTCTGTCTCATCACATCATTTTTTTTTTTCTATTTCAGGAGGACCTCCACCAGATATCCCAGCATCCAACTCTGTGCAGCGATGAAATATTTAAGCCTTATGACTCTAGGACACAAGCAGGGACCCTCACACCTACTATGAAGGTAGCACACATTTACACTTTTTCAAATCCCATTCCATCCATCTGGTATCATTCAATATCTAAGCGTGCTTTCACACTTGGTTCGATTGCTTGGTCCGAACCTGAATTTGATTGCTCCCACTCCCCCTGCTGGACAGTGTTCACATTATATTATTTGGGTCGTTTGCGTCATCAAGCCAGCAGCTGTTTACCCCGTTGTTTAGTAACGATGGCGCAGGAGAAGACGGCAAAATGCGTAGCATTGCTCTCTTAAGTTTTATATTTATGTTTTTGAACCGTTGGTTTTGTTTCCAAAGCTTCAGTACATAACATCACTTACATCTGCCTTACGAATGTATTGCAAATGCTCTAAAGAACTCTGAAGGCGAACAGAAATGAGATATACGGCTCTGTTTGCAGCGCGTCAGTCACGCTCGTCAGGAAAGTGAGTGAAACACACAAACACACATTTTTATCAAATAATATGTCCATTAATAGCGGTTCACTTTCGTGATTTGGTACGACTGCGTTCACATCAGCAGCGAACCGTACCGGAGTTCACTTGAACCGTACCCCAGACCACCCCTTTTAAGCGGACTCGGGTACAGTTTGCGGGTGCGCACCCGAGTTCGGAAGACCGCGTTCACACCATCCAAACGTACCAAACTCTTGACGTCAATCAAACCCGGGTATGCACCAAAAGTGCTAGTGTGAAAGCACCCTAAAAGAACATGTTTATTAAAGCTTGGGCTTAATCTGTTGTAATCTGCCTTTTGTTTATAGAAAAAAGTGGTTGAGGAAACTAGCATCCCAAACTTCTGCTCATATGATGGGGGGTCATCTAAGGCCAAATGCTCACCAGTTATGGAGCGTGGCAGTCTGGAACAGTGCGGGCGAGGGACCACCCTAACAAGGACACACACACCCACCTCCCCTCATTCTGAACACAGAGCCTCTATCAGACAGAGCCGCCCACCTTCACAAGAGGTGCGACATCAGCCGCAGCTTAAAATCACCTACAACCAGCACATCAGGTAATCACCCACAACAGCCAATCCTGAAATCTCCTGGAAACTTTTTTTTCTTTTTGAGGTAGATAAATACAAATCTCAATGTATGGTCTATGTTGCAGCACACACATAAGGAGAATATTTGCAGATTATCTTGCCTCAAATCTTAAACATGCACACACTACAAGATTTTAACATCGTGGCGCATCACACACTACAAGATATTATTAAGATTATCATGCCAGAGGGAGCGCCTCACGTGATCTCATGCAGCAGATCGTCATTGATATTTCAGTGATGTTTACATATGTTAGCTAGTGTGCTAGCTGCTTTCTACACTCACCCGGTACATTCAAAACTGAGGCGATTTCTGAACAATATTTGAGAGAAATAGGCCTTTTGTGTACATAGAAAAAGTCTTAGATCTTTGAGTTCAGCTCATGAAAAATGGGGGCAAAAACAAAAGTGTTGCGTTTATAATTTTGTTCAGTGTACATATTTTTCATTGATTAGATGCTTTTATCCAAAGCAACTTAAAAATTATTTGTATATGGTGCCTTTTCTGTTCTGAGATAAATCATCTCATATTGTAAAACATGGTCTGAAATTGCTTTAAAAAAAAACATCCTAATAACTATTTAAATCTAGTGTTATTAACTCAAACTATTAAAACAACAAATTGTTAAATGAAATATATCTGACAAAATCACATAACAATATTACTTAAATTCAAACCAAAATTAAAAATGAAATAAAATGCAAATATATATGAAAATACATGCAAATATAAAAGCTAATTTGAAATAATGAAATACTATAATAACATTAAACAATACTAAAATAGCACTCTTCAAAACTAGCCCAAAGACAAATAAAAGCTCCTTTTTATCTTCTATTCAATATACAATACCTTTTTTTTTTTTTGTATGGCTTTTTGTATAATCAATGTAGCAGCACTGGACATTAGTAAAATTAAAAAAAAGGCAGTGGCTATTTGCACTAAGTGTAAATAGCGATGGATGCTATTTACACAGTGCAAATAGCAGTATTTTAACGATATGCTATTTATACAGTGCAAATAGCTATAGATTATATTCTCTGCCAACAACAGGGCTCTACGCTTATTTTTCTTTAAAAAATTTATTTTTTTTTATTTAAAAGTTAACTTTTCTAAATGTAGGAGCACAGTCAAAAATGTAGGAGCACCTTCTAATCAATAATCCAACATTTTTACTTTTGTAATGGCATTTTTCTAACTTTATTAAAAGTATGTCATCTTTTATGTCAAATTTAAAAAAATATATATTTTATAAGCTTTTTAAAAATTCTAATTAAAACTACATAATAAGAACAAGTAGAATAAGAAGAATAAGTTACTAATCAAATGAAATCAGTATTAAAATTCATTTGTACAGAGGTGGCACAGAAGAACACAAAAGTGGCTTGTAGGTGTATTTTCAGACATTTAATGAGGATCAGAGGTGGCATGAGTGCAATTAAATCCATAAATTCATGTTAAGATTAATGTTTTTAAAAAATGATGAATATAGAAATATTAAATGATTTAAAGAAAAGTTACTTTAAAAATGAAACTAAAACTGCCAGCAGGTGGCGACAAGTCACTGTTTTTATCACTGAATCATTCATTCAATTGATTAATTCGAACGGCTGAATCATTCAGGAATGAAGCAAGTGACAGGATTTATGAATGGGTAATCATGAATCCCTCACTCACTAGATTCGTTTAAAAACGCAGTTCATTCATAAACGAGACACCGCTGTGTTTGAATGGAGATGCGCAGCGGCTGAGCTGTGACTTTTTCAAACTATTTTCGACGACGAAATAGAGCAAAATCAGACAATAGTATATTGTCTGTTATAGTCAGACAATGTAAGTCACTTAATATTAACTTCTTGTCTATTGTGACTGTCTAATGACTAAGACTGACTAATGACTGTCTATTGTGTTGTATTAAATCAGTAACACATTTACACACTCCCTTAAAAATCATTAAAAGCTGTCACTCATCTTAGCTCATCGCAAACTCACATTTATAATCAACTAATCTCTCTACACTGCAATCGTTTTTTCTTACACCGTCTACACTTTGCTTATGAAAGGATTCATGAGATATGTCTGTGATACAGTACTCAATGCTGCAAAAACACGTAGAAACCTTTGAAGTTCCCCTCAGTGATCACAATCACAAATATGATGAAGATCTGGTCAGTCGCACTGGTGCTCCTAAATATGTTTTCATAGTCGCACGCAGTAGTTTTCAGTCACAAGTTGGATGACCAACTATATTTGCCAAAATGTGTAGTATACAATAGCATACTATAGCAATAATTAGAAGAAGCTGACACCGGAAGCCTTGCACGTTAAAGTAAAAAATTGTTCTGCCCACTTTTGCATTAAAAATTAGGTACATACATTTAAAAAAAAAATCCATATTAGACATGCTTTAACTATCTATTTAGCTGCTTGAGCTCAAAGTCTTATAAACAATAAAAACACAATAAAAAAACGTTTCCTGAAAAAATCTCAACTTTTTTTTCCTTTTCTCTCAAGATGTCACATTTACATTTCCTGCTCTTATTTATCTTGTACTTTTGTTTCAGGACTCCAGCTGAGCAGAGGGTTATTGAAACAGGGCCTGATGGACAAGACCCTCAAAAGCAGGAGTGGTTCACCAAATACTTCTCTTTCTGAGGTCCCACAAACCTTCGTCCATATCTGTCCCAACATTTTGAGTACAAGCTCACCAAAGTCACCTTTTTCTGCATAATTACACTCAACTGCAACTGCAAGCTAACACCAAATAAGCTTTTCTACAGGATGCATCTCACTTTTATCCTGTTGATCGAACAGCAGCACACCGGCCCAATGTCTTAAAACGTTACAAAAATGAAGAGATTATGCATTGAACCATGAAAGAACTTTAGATTACTCACGTAACGCCGGTTCTTCTAATCGCCGTGAATTGGGCGTGACAGACCAATCATGACAGTGATGCGGGAGTCCCGCCTCCCTCATATATATATATCGCTGCTAGCGGTCCCTACTTCATTCTCAGCATATCTCTTCTCCATGCTGCTGTAAGGAGGGAAGTGTGGTGAGATACCTCACTCATGTTATCAGAGAACCGGGGTTACGTGAGTAACCTAAAGTTCTCTTTCAAACATTCGTTCGGTATCTAACAATGGGATATAGACAACTCCCGTATTGCAGATATGCTGTCTGAAGCAGGCATGTCAACCAACTCAGTGATGTGTGATAATAATAACACAAGCCCTCCACTATTCCCAGAATCGAACAGAGACATGTACGTTTTTTTTTTTACACACTTAGGACGGAATGCGCCAATGAAGGCTCCATAACATCCAACCTATAAAATCTGACAAAAGCCGCCTCACAAATGTCTTGAATTGAAACGCCCTTAAACACCACCCATGAGATGGCTAACCCTCGGGTACTATGAGCCCTCAGCCCCTCTGGAAGACTGAGACCCATGCTATTATAACTCAATATAATAGCTTCCACCACCCAGTGGGACAGGCGGTGACGAGAAATAGGTTTACCCTTATGAGAATCAGCCCATGAAACAAATAACTGATTACTCCTTAATCCCTTCGTCCTGTCCACATAATGACAACACACAGACAGGGCACAAACAATGAAGCCGCTCTTCTTCCGATGAGGAAAAAGGCGGCGGATGAAAATCCAGTAAATCTAAGTCTACAGGCGAAAGCTGACTCGCTCACCTTAGGCACAAATGCTGGATTGGTCTTGAGAGTTACTCGCGAGAAATCCATAGCAAACAGCATAGAGGAGTTATGAACCGACAAAGCATGAAGTTCACTAACTAGTTTTGCGGTCTAAAGAGCAAATAACTAAGCAACCTTTAGCGAAAGGAGCCTTAAATCAATATTGTCTATTGGCTCAAAAGGAGGCTGAGAGAGTGAGTTAAGGAACACCGACAGCTCCCACGGCGGAATCAGCGGCTTTGAAACCCTGTTCAGACGCCGCGCACCCCTCATAAACCTGCACACAAGAGAGTGCTGACCTATTGTATTTCTGTCAATCCTCACATGGCATGCAGAAATAGTGGCAAGATAAACTTTAACATTAGAGAAGGCTCTGCCCTTATCTAAAAGTTCATGCAGAAAACATAACACCTTTGCCACCGAACAGTGAAAAGGAACAATTTGCCTTTGCTCGCACCAAAGCTAAAACACATTCCATTTGCCATTATATGCAGAGCGCGTCGAAGCCGCTCTCGCATTTTGAATCGTTTCAATCACCCTCGGAGGCAAACCCGTAACACCTAAATTCAACCTCTCACGGGCCAGGCCCAAAGAGCCACTTTGTCCGGTGCCGGGTGAAAAATCTCTCCCCGCGCTTGTGAGAGGAGGTCTCTGCGCAACGGGAGAGGCCAAGGTCAATCGTGCAGGAGCTGGAATATCTCTGTCAGCCACAACTTCCCTGGCCAGTTCGGAGCGATCAGTATTACTGAGTGACCACACTCTCTTGCTCTTTTTAGAGTTGGTACGATCAGACTCAGTGGAGGAAACGCGTAAAGCAGTACGCTTGGCCACGGGTGAGCCAAAGCATCCAGACCCATAGGTGCACAGTCTCTCGCCAGAGAAAAGAATAGAGGGCAATGAGTATTTTCGTGCGAGGCGAAGAGATCTACGGCAACTCGGCCGAACCTCTCCCACAACTGGTTCACTACCTGAGGTTAGAGAGTCCATTCCCCGTACAGAGGATTCCCCCTGGACAGGAGATCTTCCCCCACATTCATTATTTCCGGGACATGAGTTGCCCGTAATGAATGAAAATGCTTCATGCCCCACACCATGAGTTTTCGTGCTAGACTGTGAAGCTGAGGAGAACGTGTTCCCCCCCTTGCGATTTATATAAGCCACCGCTGTTGTGTTGTCCGATCTGACCAAAACGTGGTGATTCCGTAGGAACTGCATGAAATGTTTCAATGCTAGAAACGCTGTTAACAGTTCCAGGAAGTTTATATGTGCGTTCTGTAGCGAGGCAGGCAATTTCCCTTGCGCTATTCTGCCCTCGCACACTGCACCCCAACCTGTGCTCAGTGGAGGAAACGCGTAAAGCAGTACGCTTGGCCACGGGTGAGCCAAAGCATCCAGACCCATAGGTGCACAGTCTCTCGCCAGAGAAAAGAATAGAGGGCAATGAGTATTTTCGTGCGAGGCGAAGAGATCTACGGCAGCTCGGCCGAACCTCTCCCACAACTGGTTCACTACCTGAGGGTGGAGAGTCCATTCCCCATACAGAGGATTCCCCCGGACAGGAGATCTGCCCCCGCATTCATTATTCCCGGGACACGAGTCGCCCGTAATGGATGAAAATGCTTCATGTCAAAATGGTGCCCCACACCATGAGTTTATGCTAGACTGTGAAGTTGAGGAGAACGTGTTCCCCCCCTGGCGATTTATATAAGCCACCGCCGTTGTGTTGTCCGATTTGACCAAAACGTGGTGATTCCGTAGGAACTGCATGAAATGTTTCAATGCTAGAAACACTGTTAACAGTTCCAGGAAGTTTATATGTGCGTTCTGTAGCGAGGCAGGCAATTTCCCTTGCGCTATTCTGCCCTCGCACACTGCACCCCAACCTGTGTGTGACGCATCTGTAGTTACTACTTTTCTCAGAGAATTCGCTCCCAGCGGAGTCCCTGATTCGAGAAAAGCGCGATCTCTCCAGCAGCAGAGAGCTCGCAGGCAATGTGATGACACTATCAATTTGTGGTTGAGGTGGCGCTTTGGACATAAGCGCTGTGCTGCTACCCAGCACTGAAACTCACTCATTCGCAACAGCCCAAATGGGATGACAGACACTGCCGTGGCCATCAGCCCTAGAAGACGTAAACAGTCTGAATAGAACTTTTTTCCCTCTCTGGAAAAGGGAGAGACAACCACGAATTGACCTGATGCGCTCCTCTGATAGAAACGCTTGATACAGGTCTGAGTTCAGCCTGAGACCCAGGAAAATTATTTCTTGCGTGGGCACTAAGCAGCTCTTCGTCTCGTTTATTTTGAAGCCTAAGCCTTTTAAATGAGACAAGCAGATTTGTATCAATCTCCGCCTGCCGCTATGACGGAGTAGAGAGGAGGAGATCGTCCAAATAAGCTGACACTCTGAGACCCGCTATTCTCAGCGGTGTTAGAGCCGCCTCGAACACATTTTGTGAAAGTTCTTGGGGCTAAAGCCAAACCGAATGGAACTGTCAAAAAAGCGTCCTTCACATCTACTGATGTAAACCAGTCTCTGGGACGAATAACATTGTATAATGTTTTTATTGTGAGCATTTTGAACTTGTACTTTCTGAGGTGTTTGTTGAGGTTCCGCAAATCCAGAATGGGACAGAGACCCCCCCCTCCCTCTTTTGGGAATGACAAAGTACCGGGAGTAAAAGCCGTGCTGGCTGTCCTCCCGTGGCACCACCCGAATTACTCTTTTACTCAATAAAGAGATTATTTTCTCCTCTAAAATCCGAGCTGACTCCCCTTCTGCTGTTGACATTAACACACTGTTGAGAAAAAAATAGAACCCCATTCTATCATAGATAATACCCAAGGGTGTACTGCGCATGCGCTGCAGCTCTCGCTCACTGATGGTGTGGCACTATGATCTAGCTGCAGATCTGGGGGTTGCAGCTCTGATCTGGGAGTATTTGTGTGTATTTTTGTTTTTATTTTCACACAAATCTGTGCCCTTGGCCCACTAACTGGATGCACAGTAAACATTTTTATTTATTTCAAATGGGAACACGTGTAAACCTTCGTCCTCTCTCTTGCATAACCCATCTTTATGAGTCTTTAGACGAAATCATAGACCCGCAAGCACACGGGCGAGAGGGATCTTTTCCCTTCGCTGTGCCACTGGATGGGCTCGCAGTCGCCATAACAGAGATGAAAAACTCCGGGAGATTAACGAGATCACCACAATGTGCCTCTCGATATCGGGTCTTACAGCAATTATTCCCTTAACGTGAAGGAATAATTAAGAGTGCTTCATGCACTGGTTCACACCACAAAGATATAGATATAGCAGAAAGAAAATATTCACTTTGACAGAGAATATTTCCCCCCCAAAACAAAAAGCAGCCGCGTTCGGCGACGTACCTAAAATGCGACTCGCCCGTGAACAGTTAAGCGGCAATTCTTATGAGGATCTGCTGAGGATAGCTTCCAATAAGGATCTTCACGGGGAAGAGAACGAGAATGATGTAGGGACCGCTAGCAGCGATATATATATGAGGGAGGCGGGACTCCCGCATCACTATCGTGATTGGTCTGTCAACCAACAGACGTGGTGTAATTGGTGCTTCCAAGATTGGTCACGCCCGAGGCGATTCCCATAGTGAGATACTGAACGAATGTTTGAAAGAGAACTCGTCAGAATGATAAAGGACAACAGGACACTAAGGTCATAGAGTGGGTGGGCATATCAAAGAGCAAAAAGAAGAGAATGTTCCTGTGCTGAGGCTTCCTCCATGGATGTTGTGGTCTATCCTTGCACATTATGCCTCCAGCACAAGGATGATCAAACAAGGTCTAAAAAAAACTGAACAGGTCTGCAGCAAATCCAACATGGACAACTATTAATTTATAAAAATGAACTGCCAATTCTGGATTGCTGGAAATGTGGTGTGGAACGCTGAGACTTTTCTTAATAAACAAAAATGAGAATGCAAGAACAGCTGGTTTTGCCATACTATGCCAAAACTGTAACTATTTCAAGATAATTAATGTATATCAATAAATTACATTTTTTTTTTTTTTTTAATTGCATGATTGCATTTTCTTTATTTGTTTTTAATATCTTTTTACAGAACATTAGAATACTGTACTTGCCCTGGACTGGTCATTCAAAATATACAGGTCTATCTATTGTGTTAATTAAAACATAAACGTTTCACTGAAATAATTTGCAGTTCATAAGAGCTTCTGTAGCTGACGGATAATTGAGTATCTCTGACTGGAAAGATTTGAGGGCGCTCTTCAGTGTCCTCTGCTGGTTGCTCTGGGCTTTGCTTTTGTATTTCATGCTCAACAGTTTATCAGCCAGATAGTGCAGCCACAACACATTGGAATGAGGATTATAGTTGGACCAGCAGTTACTAAGACAGAGAAAATGAGAAAAACAATGAGAATCAATCATTCAGTGGTTTAGAATGAAAGAATTTTAAACAAGTTTGGTCTAAGGCTAAAGCACATACTTGTTTTCTTTCTTCATTAGACGGTAGATTTCAAACTGATAATCTCCCTGACCCATAAACAACTCCTCATCATTAGATATATCACATGACACCGTCAGTCCATCTAAAACAGAGAGAGACAAACAAAATGATTTCCAAATGTACTACATTTTCGTATTTATTTGTATTAGGCTGTAAAAATGTGTTCAGCTCTTACCAAAATGTTACTCTTCAATTTTTACCAAAATATTTGAATATAGCTTATAAACAACAAAAAAAAAAAACGTATGACTGTTTTATAGACAAACATTAAATAAAAGTAACATTCATTTAAACTAAACATGGCAGGAAACAGGGTTGCAAATTTAGCCTAAATATAACTCTTAAAAGGATAACTTTGTCAATTTTCAACCAGCTTTATATTGTTATGGTCAGTAAATAAAAATGAACAATTTGTACTCTTTTTTCCATGATACTTATGCTACCTTCATTAAAGCAATACAAAGCGTGATAAAAATCTGCAAACATGTCCTTAAACAGCTAGCCAGTTTGGGACCAAATATTGATTTGTAGTTAATATATGAGAAATTTGCAAATTAACATTTGTAAAAACTGAAATAATATTAAAGTCTGCTATAATAAATTCTACAGACTGTCAAAATTATGTTGCTGCATGATTTTAATTGTTGTAAAGGAGAAAGTCAATGAAGGTCTCTGAATTCAGGACAAAAATCACAATTTTATGAGTGAGGCTAGGAAGACATGCAAAATTCATTTAATGTATGTTAACATCTACATCTATAGTAGTTAATAAACATGGGATTTGTGACTCTAATGCTATGAAGATGCAAAGGAGAAAGTCAATGAAGGTCTCTGAATTCAGGACAAAAATCACAATTTTATGAGTGAGGCTAGGAAGACATGCAAAATTAATTTAATGTATGTTAACATCTACATCTATAGTAGTTAATAAACATGGGATTTGTGACTCTAATGCTATGAAAACAAGTCACGAGGGCAAACTATTTGCACTATAAAGAGTAAGAGAAAGAGTTTCGTCTTAGACTGACCGATCTCCAGGCGTGAGAGTGAGTAGTCGATAACGTTGACGTGAACCCCTCGTGTCTCTATGGAATGCACTATTCCATTCAGAATGAACTCATTGTGCTTGTGCTTAATGTTCTTCACCAGGATGTTTCCCCAATGAAGATCTCTGAAACATCAGCACACAACATTTACATCAGCTTACACAGAAAAGTTTTTTTCACATGGTACATTTATAATGAAACTTAAATTTCAGCTTTAAACATGTTACCTGTGTTCAAAGCACAGCGCTTGCTCAGCTACAGCCAAAGCTGCAGTGACTTGATGTAGAACACTCTTGGCCTGGACCATGGAAGATAGCTGCAATGGTACACACAAACAAACTTTTAAGTTGTCATAATGATACACTATAGTTCCAAGTATATGGACACCCCACTTCTAATTAACAGGTTTAGCTATTACAGTGATTTTTAAAGGAATAGTTCACCCAAAAATTGAGATTTATTTTTCATTAATTACTCGTCCACATGCCATTCCAAACCATAAGACTTTTCATTTATGTTTGGAGGATGAACTTATTTGTAATTAAACCTGAGATTCCATCAAAAGCCCATTCCACAAAACTTAAGACAGTTTAAAAAGTTCATAAGTAATCCATATGAATCAAGCAGTTTAATCCAAGTCTTCTGAAGAGACAATGACTTTATATAAGAGACAGATTTAATTAAGGTTGTTATTCATATACTGTATAAACTAGGGCTGCACGATATTGGAAAACTCACATTGCGATATTTTTTTTTCTGCAATATATATTGCGATATGAAAAAAAAAACAGATGACTTCAATAGCTCTATTTGGAAAAAAAATCAGTGATTGGGGTGATTTTGTAGGTGAGTAAATCAGCATAGGAAATAAACAAATTACAAGCATAGATAACAGAACAAAGATACAAATTAAATAAGCAGTGCTTTATATTTTTCAGGTAAGTCTAACAGTATTCAGGTACAGAAATTGAATAATCAAATGTAAAATAACTGCATAGTTTTCACTATAAATTAAATCTAATAAATCTGTGTTAAAGCTACAAAAGTTAGTGTTCTTTGTGTTTTGTTGTTTGATTAACGTTCATGACACAGAAAGCAACAGGAACATTAAACTGCTGTGAACCAATATACTGTTACACATCCATTTTCTTTCTCAATTGTTTACCTTCACCTAAGCCATAAGGCGTCTGCCATTGCTAAGCGACCGTGACCTGCGCTCTCCACAAAGACGCAGAAGTTTCAACAAAAGATAAATGGATTACCAGCACTGAAAATCGCTTGCAGTAGCTCTGCTACTAAATGAATTTAAAATTGGTATCTCTGTATAGCTGTCGCGTCGAGAAGGGTATAACTGCAGCCTGGAGATCTCCAAATGGGGGCAGGAACTCCAAAACGGGGTGGGAGCTGTAAAGTCTTTGCGCGAGGAGACCCCGCCCCATTTTGGAGGTTATGCCCACTTTGGAGTTCACGCCCCATTTTGGAGATCTCCGGTCTGCAGTTATATCAACTTGGTCGTGTCCGGTGTAGACACCGTGTCTGTGTGTGAGCAAAGAAAACCATCAGTATAAATATAACGAGCAGTATACTAAACATCGCTCATCCTGCGATGTGACTATCGCAGATGTGCACATCGTGATATCGATGCTGAAACGATATATCGTGCAGCCCTAGTATAAACATTCATCAATTCACATACACTGAGCTCTATGTATGTGCGTTAATTATCAAAGCTGTCATGTCCCTTCAGAAGATTTTGAGTAAACCACTTGATTTATATGGATTTCTTGTACATCCTCTATATGAGCTTTTTAAAAAATTTGGTAATAAGGACTTTTTCCGAAACTTAAATCTTTCCGGTTTCATTAAAATATTTGTTTCAAAGATGAATGGAAGTTCTTATAACTAAATGATGACAACATTTTAAACCATACAATGACAAAAGCATCAGTGAGGTCAGGAACTGATGTTGGGTGATGGGGCCTGAATTCACCTCAAAGGTTTTCAGTGGAGTTCAGTCTTCACAGAAATTACTGGAATAGCACAACCTGTATAAAGAAGCAAAAAAGCAAAACTCTTGTGCAAGGTACCTTTCCATTCATGTTCTCTAGATCACTCCCTCCAAACTCAAACTCCAGGATTAAAAACAGCTGCTCGTCATCAAAGAAATCTGTGCCAACAGAATAAATACATTAATAGACATTAAATGTCACAATACAATTAAACAGCATACAAATTGTTTATACTTTTAGCTTACCAGGTCTGTCATTCTCAGATCCCTTCTGGCGGTCAAACTTGTCCCAGGCTTTGAGCAGAGCTTCCGGATAGCGTCCACGAACACAATATAGACTAGAAAGTAAAGGAATAGTTTACACAGAAAGGACAATTAAAAATAAATAAATACTTTTCAAAACAAAATCACATTCTTCATGTGTTCTTCATTCTTATAACTATAACACACACACACTTCCATTCACCTCATTTTATACCCAAGCTAGCTTAGAAAAAAAAGCTGCATACTTGTTGAGCCCAATGAAACTGTCTGTCTTGTTAAACTCCTTCGTGTTAAGGCTGCTCAGCTCTCTGTAGGGACATTGGAGATGTGTATGAATATTTACACACCATTACATTCAAATGTACAATAGATTTGCTGAGCTATGCCAGACTTCCTACTTGGAAATGATGATTTCATGGAGGATTTCACCAAATGTTTTCTGGTGTTCACCATTGACCTGCTGACTGCCTTCTACTGGGATGATCTACAGAAATTACATTCAAACATCACTTTTGTACAATCATTTTTGTAAGTTTAAGAAATAACAATAATACCAAACTTTTAAACTTCACCAAACAAATGACCAAACTTCTATTCCTACATATATAGATGTACATATAAGTTCACAATTTATTTGAAATAGTACATTTACATTAAAATCACCTTGTATGTCAGACAGTAGTTAGTACGCTTCTACAATAAAACCATATGTGATTAAATTGTGCACTTACTTTGAGAGCAACAGTCTCGTTGGACTCATTTATGGTTGAGAAGACCTCTCCAAATGTCCCTTCTCCGATCTTGTTGCAGTGTTTCATGCGAGCTGGAGGGATACAGTCACTGAAGGAAAGTGGGCCGCTCTGCTGACATTCCTGATACACTTTTTCTGCATCACTTATATCTTCGTCGTATGAAATCTGGACCATAGACAAAG
The DNA here is from genome assembly GCF_001515605.1 of Sinocyclocheilus anshuiensis. NCBI lineage: Eukaryota > Metazoa > Chordata > Actinopteri > Cypriniformes > Cyprinidae > Sinocyclocheilus > Sinocyclocheilus anshuiensis. Next base: position 2,501,801 of record NW_015536535.1, read on the forward strand.
AAGGACCATGAACAACAAAAAAAAAAAAAAAAAGAGAATAGAGACAAAATAAATCAATGAGTGTGTGAGAGTATACTCACTCTGGATAAAAAGTAAAAAAAAGAAAAACAATGTTCTATAATATGTTATACCATATTGCAGTTACATTTTACTGTAAGGACTTATTTTCTGTCAGGACCACTATCGTCAAAGATGATTGACAATTAGCATACAGTATAGATAGATTTGTATGCGTTTTGTGTGTTTGAGTGTATATACATAAATATACTCTTTTTTTACCTGTCTTAGTCCAATCAATACAGGAACGTTTACAAGTCTTAGGGATACAGTTTCCTTACATCAGGGGTGTGGACTCGAGTCACTTGACTCGAGACTTGACTCGGACTCGAGTCGCTTGCTCTTGACTGGCAATAAGCCAGAGACTGCATTCAGGGAGCGCTGGATAGGCTAGTATAAATTACTGGAGTAATAGCATAACTTACGACAAAATAAAAATTTTTTTTTTTAAATAACAAATTACATGATTCATCTAGTAGCGATCTCCGCTCGTGAAAAGAAGTTACATATTTTAATTGCATGTGCATTTTTTTTTATTATTTAAACCTCCAGTAACCCTTAAATGCATGAATGTTTCGCCAATCATTATTACATATTCGGGTCTTTAGCGACCCGGACCTATATATA
>NW_015536535.1:2502897-2503730 GCF_001515605.1 Sinocyclocheilus anshuiensis
ATCAGAAAACTGGCATTCTTTTATATTTTACTATTTTTTTCTTGTTATATTGTTTATAATTAATAGATTGAGGGATACTAAGAAAGTTGATGTCTAACTTAAAAAAAATGAAGGTGGGAGAGGGTAGAGAATGATGTCCCGGGTTGCTAAAGACCCGAGGTATGCATTAAGGGTTAAGTTTAAAGTTAATCCATAATTGAGATTTAAATCGGAGTTTAAAGTTATGGTGCAACAGGATTAAAGTTAATCTTAAATATAACTTAAATCCGATCAAAATGATGGGTTAAAATGCACATTAGGCCTAATGTCTGAAGTGAGCAAGCGGCAATAGGCCTAGTGATCATTTAAAATATAATTTGAAGTGTTTCTTTCACAAAATGAGTATTGTATATATAACTATAAAATACAGGCTACTCAATACTCAATTTTCTTGCAGGCACTCATGTCACTTCCATTTCTTTCAGGATAAATGAATGAATTCACGTGTTGCGTGTTGTTCTGTAGGCCAATAGCGCACACAGCCCCTAAATTTAGCGATCAACTATGCATATTATAAACTTAACATTAACATACAACATTTTTTTCTGTTAAATGATTTTGTCTTTGTTACTCTTATAAAGGATGGTAGCACAGCATTTTTGAATGATTGTCTTCATGAGTTTGTCTGCATCCATATTGCATGTTTCGTTACTCTTAGATGGTAGCACAGCATTTCTGAATGACTCTTCATGAGTTCGTCTGCATCCATATTGCATGTATTGCATGTCTTGCAAAGTATGCTTGCAGTTATTTCTTCTAGTTCTTTCAAAGCAGTTCTTTCTGCGTTTCCGCTC
>NW_015536535.1:2507142-2510869 GCF_001515605.1 Sinocyclocheilus anshuiensis
AAAATGTAAACCTGCTTATTTTTAAAGGTTTGAAGTTTGGTGCAACAGAATTATTAGATAAACCTTGATTTAATCTAGATTTAAAATTAATCACTGCAAACCATTTAGCTATAATTTGAAGAAGAAAAATGCACATTAGGCCTAATGTCTGAAGTGAGCAAGCGGTAATAGGCCTAATGATAATTTAAAATGTCATTTGAAGAAGTGTTTCTTTCACAAAATGGGTATTGTATATATAACTATAAAATATAGCTCAATTTTTCTCCCTCTTGCAGGCACTCATGTCACTTCCATTTCTTTCAGGATAAATGAATGAATTCACGTGTTGTAAATTAGTCTGTAGGCCAATAGAGCACACAGCCCCTAAATTTAGCGATCAACTATGCATATTAAAACTTAACATTTAACATACAACATTTTTTTCTATTAAATGATTTTGTCTTTGTTACTCTTAGTTATAAAGGATGATAGCACAGCATTTTTGAATGATTGTCTTCATGAGTTTGTCTGCATCCATATTGCATGTTTCCTCTCACTTGCAAAGTATGCTTGCAGTTATTTCTTCTAGTTCTTTCAAAGCAGTTCTTTCTGCGTTTCCGCTCACATATTTTTAAATCTGTTTCATTGAGGTTCCAAATAATGTCTCATTGGCTTAGATATAACACCTAGAAGCATATAGCTATTCTTATGCACACATGCAAAGTATGTTGCAGCTGTTACTTCTATGAAATTATGTTGTCTTTGCTATTCTGTTACTAATAAAAAAAATGTTTTCACTGCTTATCCTATTTTGGCACAATCCCTAAATTGAACTTGAGTAGTTTTACTAAGGGCACCCATCTCACATGAAATTGAACTATGTCAAACATATTCTACCTGCCTTCCTGATATAAATTACTATGAATTTGATATGGTAATTAATACTGAGACACTAATTTGGGCAAAAAGCACTAATGACTTGTTTAAGACTTGAATCTTAAAGCTGAGGACTTGCTACTCGACTTGGACTTGCCTGTCTTGACTTGGGACTTGTCTGTCTTGACTCGAGACTTGAATGCAAAGACTCGAGACTTACTTGTGACTTGCAAAACAATGACTTGGTCCTACCTCTGCCTTACATAACAATTGTTCAATAGTTTTGAGGAGTGAACTCAAATCTCTTTATGTCTTTACCATGGGGGTGTTCATGGTGGACCGGAGCATGCGTGAAGGTGTGAATCTGGATGGTGTGCAGACAGGGGAACCAAACAGGTCAAGACTGTTTTCAGCTGGAAACCTAGAGCCTGGGGACTTCAAATGAGACTGAACCAAGCGTCGAGGGGTGGGAAATGCTGTGGTAAACACACACAAACATTCAGCAATTTATACATAATGGGTGCTTTTAGGAAAAGTGACAAGCACTTAAGGCCATTTGACACGCTTTCAAGTTCTCAAAGGGAGAGAGGCATTAAAACAAAGGTGGCACTGAAAGCTTGCCGCCAATCATGCACCATGTTAAATGCCCCATAAGCTCTTAAATATGCAAACTTTGGGTAGTTTGGTGTATGAATCAAAGACTTGCTTTATCTAGCCTGCTGTAAACACATACCAGTTTTCTTCTTATGCAGGGACAGTGCTGCCTTTAGTCGGCCCCAGGAGTGTGTTGTGAGTGTGTCAGGAGTGAAGTTGGCCAGGATGGAAGACAGATTCATTTGCTCCATTCTGAGAGGTGTCACAGCCAGACCAATCCCACTGGTGCCCTGCAGCCAGCCGCATGTTGAGTCCTGCATGAACGTACAGAAAAAAAAAACAAGCAGATGAAACACTTGGGTAAAATCTATTTTTTTCTACAAATCAGTGGCATTTTTTCCTCTCTCTGAAAAATAACATCCTTCAGCCAAAGACCCACTTTTAGGTTTAATTTACTAAACACAGACTAACAATGTCCAAAATGGGGCTTTAAGCGCACAGCCAATCTTCTATAATGACTTTACATTCTACATACCTATACTGAAAAAAATAAATAAATCTCAAAGTTTTGAAGCATATTGCTGGGTTGTCAGATGTTGGTCTGGGATAATAAAAAAAAGTTATGAATTAATAATAATAATACAAATAATAACATTTTGCTTATAGTGGGACCTTAACAATAATTTTTATAAAAAAAATACAATTACTCATTCAAAACATTGCAAAACTAAAAATGTAAAATGGGACTGTCAATTTAGTGTGACAAACATATTTAACAAAACAATAATTAAAAATAATTTTAATAATAATAATAAATCACGCCCCTTGACCCATGCATACATTTCGTATATATTTTAAATAAGCAATTCCCAAATTAATTGCAGAAATGTGCAGGAATGTGTGAACAAAGAGTGAACGGTTACATCATAAAAACTCAATTGTAAAATGTAAAAAAAAAAAGCACGTTTATAAAACATTTTCATTTACTTGTAAAAGAATTGAATGTATTCTTGACAATGATAACTGACCCCTGCAAAAGCGTCAGCTCCAGCAGACAACAAGCTGCAACAGGAACTGTAGTCTCCTGATACAGCCTTTGTTCGCCCTTCCTTTTTCTTGCGCTTTCCATTGAATTCTCCAGTACCCCTCTTTGACCAGCGGCTGACATTAAGTCCACTCACGCAAACTTTACGACCGGTGCCAGAACCAGCACCTGTGCGTTCTTTAGGCACAGCAGATGGTCGTGTTTTGCTATGAGCTGCAGAGGCAGGTGGAGAGACCGGAGGTAGTTGGAATGATGCAGACAAGTGTTGAACAACTGCTTCAGCATTACAGGGAGTCCTATTATTTATTGGACTGTTTAGGATAATATTCCCCGTCTCCTTAAAAGGTGGAGAGGTGGCACTTTCCCTGCGACAGGTGTATGGGGACTCAGTGCAGGGTGCTTTTGTTGGCCCCTGGTGGACAGAAGGATATGCACCCAAGTCAAGACGTGGAATTCTAACAGCAAGGGAAGATAACAGACATTCAGCTTTAAGACGCCCAATGAGGGACTGGTTTGAGCAAACTGCTCCAGGAAAAGGGGAAGTGGAAAGAGAACTGGAGGAGATATAGAGTGATGATTTGGATATTGAAGAGAAGCTGGATGATACGGTTACATAGGTTTTGCTGTTCTGAGTGGTTGCTGCCACGGAGGACTCCAAACAAACTGAGGCAATCTTCTCTTCCCCTTTCCTGCTGCAGCTTTGCGCCATGTCTGAGACATCTGTTTTTTTTAGCATTATGGTTACATCCACTGTGCGACACCTACATATCAGACAAAACAGACAAAACTTAACTGAAACTTTTCATTCAAATAAAAACATTTGAGTTTTACAATACCAGTCAGAGGTTTGAACATATATACTCATTCTTTATTAAAGGGGTCATATGATGTTGCTAAAAAGAACATTATTTTGTGTATTTGGTGTAATGAAATGTGTTTATACATTATAATACATTGTTTCTCCTCTATGCCCCGCCTTTCTGAAACGCATCGATTTTTACAAAGCTCATCGGTCTGAAAAGCAATGTGTGCTGTGATTGGCCAGCTATCCAGTGCGTTATGATTGGCCGAATACCTCAAGCGTGTGACGGAAATGTTACGCCCTTACCATACTGTGATGATGCCCCGTCAGGCCGGAATGATGATTCAAAAACATGAAAACCCATTATGAACGAGGCATTCGTTGCATCCAGTGGGGACATAATTATGGATTATAATAAATTATACTGTATT
>NW_015536535.1:2514931-2521602 GCF_001515605.1 Sinocyclocheilus anshuiensis
CGTGTGACGGAAATGTTACGTCCCTTACCATATTGTGATGCCTGCGGCAACCACATGTGACGACCCCGGGCTGGACTCCGCTTCGTCCACGGTGAAAGCCGATCCGGCGATCCACAGCGCAAAGTTGTTGTATTTCCTCAGCAACCAACACGGATCAGCTCCAGGCATGACGAAGCAGATATCGTCCTCTTTTGGAAGGCCAAACAAAGTAGTTTCACTTTCACAACCAAAACACACAGCGTCTCCATGACATGGCAGCGGTGGCAACAACAATACTACAGCGAGAATAAAAGTTACGCCTTCTTTCTTTGCGTGAACATTTGGGCAGCGTTATGCAAATCTTCCCAGATAGTGACGTAGGTATGTGGGGGCATGTTAGAACGAGCTGTTTTAGGTAGGAGTGGTTGACTCTTATCTCTTTGGATTTGAGACGTTAGTCTTTGCAACTTTACAGATCTTCTTTATGCACCAAGAGCTTGTAACACTCCAAAGAGAAAGGAAAAACTGAAATTGCATCATATGACCCCTTTAATACTATTTTCCACATTCAGAAAAATAGTCAGAACATCAAAATAATGAAATGACAAAACAGCCACTTTGCAGGGATTCCAGCATTTCATGAGGTGCACCCTGGGATACTTTTTAAGCAGTATGTTTGCTGAACATTTGTTGGCTTCTATTCCCTCACTATCTGATCAAACTTCGCCATGTTAATGTTACTGCAGTTGTTGTTTTGTAAAGAAATTAATGTTAATATTATAAATGAACTGCTCCATCATTATGAGTTACTCTCACCCACACATTTTGTGTTTTAAGTAGGGATGCACCGATATGAACATTTTGGCCAATACTGATAACTGATAATTCTTTATTTTTGAAAGCCGATAACCGATATGTTGGCCGATAAATCTATATCCAAATTTTTATATACTTTTTGAGAGCCTGATTACAAAAAAGTTCTCATCATTAAAACCCACATCCCAAACACTTCAACATAAGCAGCCTAGTTTGAACGGTGTACGTTTTAAAAATAATTTTACTCTCCCATTACCAAATTTAGTCATAAAAATTAATGCGCCATAGATCAATAAAACGGAATAACCTCTGCATGGACAATAATTAAATGATTTTAATTACTAAACCATATTGTTGATGAAAATAATAAGAGAAAAATAAAAGTGGTTGTTATTATTAATAATGTATCAATGATTTTGAAAAAGTAACAAATTAATACCACTGTTTTAAATAGCAGCCGTTTGAGCTGCGCGTGCTGAAGCTGAAGAGCTGAATGAGCATGGTAAACTGAAGCGTTTTGCTGGCAGCTTATTTAACTCAAGGAAATGCATCCTGAGATTAATATTAATACAACATAAACATAATATTACAACTTATATATGTACAAAATGACGCAGTTATTGAGTGCTATAGTCAGAATGTGTGATCCTGTTGTGGATGCGCTCTTCCCATAACAACGCGCTGAAACACGGCAACTAAACCCAAAGAATTCACAACGTTTTATTATAATAATGTTCTCATTAGAATGTTATATACACGACATTCCCAATCATAGCTATTAATGTTGTGCACTGCTGTTTGAGCTGCGTGCGCTGAGCTAAAGATGATCACCGGTAAACTGAAGCGCTCTTTCAACTTAACCAAACGCATTCTATACGAGATAAATCAGATATACATCAAATAAACACAATAATAAAACGTACAATTGCACAAAAGGCTGCAAACGAACAGCGCGCATCTGAAGTGTCTCTGAAGGAAATAATGCATTATTTATCGGCTTTAAAATATCGGCCAAATTTTCTTATCGGGCCGATACCGATAACAGAAAAAATGAGCATTTATCGGCCGATACCGATATGGTGGCCGATATATCGTGCATCCCTAGTTTTAAGCACTGACTGAAAGTGGAATTCTAATTACATTACAGAATAATGGGATAGGTTTTGTCCATACAATAAAAGTGAACTACTCTAAAACAACAGGAACTCATGTGGTGTATGATGGTAACAGACTCCGATTTTTAGCTTCAGACTTAGACTCCATCCAGTCAGAAACATGTTTGATATTTCGAGTCTATTTTAGAACATGCTTTATATTCATGTTTGTCACACATCTCCCCGCAACAAGGCACACGTTTCTGCACGAGTTTGTTGTGATCGGAACGATTTTAAAGTCTGGTAGTGTGTGATCCTCAGTCATTTAGTGTATGATGGCCAGCTTTTCCTCTGTGACTATTACAAAGTCGGTAAGTGTATGATTCCCAGTGTTTTAAAATCTGTTCAGATTATAAATGTCATGTAGTGTATTCCAGCCTATAATACAGTTATGAAACAACATGACAGTGATTAAACGATGACAGAATTTCCATTTTCAGTGAACTACCACTTTAAGCAAAAAAAATTAAATAAGTTACATGTAATGCATATATTTACAATTTTTGCTATATGCTCCTCTAGAGTAGGGCTGGACAATAATTCAATATCAATATGTATCGCGATATAATTTTTTTCATTAACGGTGATATGATTTTTAAACACATTTCCGATATTTCGATATACATTACCAGTGCTTCCCATACATTGATTTATTTGTGGCATTTTACTTCGTTGAATAAACATGAGCACTGCACGTTTCAAAATCATTTATTCCTGTGATCATACATAGGTAATTTTCAGCATCATTACTCCAGTCTTCAGTGTCACATGATCCTTCAGAAATCATTCTAATATGCTGATTTGCTGATTATAAATATTTAAAACAGTTGAGTACATTTTTTTTCAGGATTCTTTGATTAATAGAAAGATCCAAAGATCAACATTTATATGAAATAAAAAGCTTTTGTAACATTATACACTATTCCATTCAGTATAATTTTTATTATTTTTTGGGAAAGAAATTATAGAAATTAATACTTTTATTTAGCAAGGATGCTTAAAATTGATCAAAAGTGATGATAAAGGCATTTATAATGTTACAAAAGATTTCTATTTCAGATAAATAGTGTTCATATCGATATCGGAATTATATCGTATCGACCGAAATTAAGAAATATATCGTGATATCAGTTTTGGCCATATCGTCCCGCCCTACTCTAGAGATTAAAAAAAAATGCTTTCCGCAAGTTTTCTCTATGTGAATAAACAACTATTACTCACCTCTCTTTTAGCTCATCTGTTAAAGATTTTATGTGTGACTGTGGTGACACAGATCCAAAACTTGTGCTTGGCTGTGCAGATGTGGCCTCAGCACATCCTTCTTTTCCCTGATACCTCTCTCCATCCCCAGCTCGTTCTTCCACAACTGCTTCCTCTTCTCCCTCCATCTGCTCCATCTCTCTCTCTCCAGAAGAGATGCCTGGGTTTGGGAGCTGTTGACTTTTCTTCTTCTGTGCTGTGTGGTCACAAACTTTGACACTCTTCAAACTATGAAGGCTGTTGTTGTTTTCTGTAGGTTGGTGCATTTCATCAAAGCTGAGGGAGGAGATCTCACTGATGGAGGGATCTGGTAAGTTTTGGAGCTGTCTGCAGACAAGGGAAGGGGTGCTTGATAGCAGGGGACGTTTACTTGGGAGCTGCTGGTCATCGCTATCATTGAAAGAGACCTCAGCTAGAGCCACACGTTTCTGTGAGCGTTTGCGGTTCTTGAGAGCAGCGTGATTCTTTGAGTCATGTTTATCCATGTCAAATGGCCTTCTGCTTGCAACACGCTTATTTTTGGAGAATGAAGGGAGGAAATCATCCGAGGAATCTAGCGTGCGGTGAAGAACAAGAGACTAGGAGGAAAGGAAAAAAGTGGGAAAGACAAGAACCCTGCTTTAACGACAGTCCATCGGAATTTTCTCTTACATACAAAGTACCCCCAGCATACTGTTACTTACGATCCTCTTAGTTCGGATAGTTGCCGGTGGTCTTTTGCGTTGTGTAACAAATCTGACCAAATGGGGAGGGTCTAATACTTTCTTGGCACTGCAGGGGTACAAAACAACATTTCACTTATGCTGACTGAGTTATGTAACACTATTGATTTTCAGATTTTTCACAAAATGTATAACAAGCTTACCCAGCACATTCATCAGCAGATGATTTTGGATGGACTTTATTCTTCATCATCAAGGCATCATCCTCATTTTCACTGCTAGTGAAAACGATTAATTGTTTATTTTGTTTTGCCTTTGTTGTTTGAGTTCTCGCAGCTGTTGTCCTTACTGATGGTTTTGCATTTACCTTTTTTCTGCAGAAACAAAGTCATACAGAACAGTGAAGAAGAAGGAAATAGCTGTTCAGTCTACTGAGAATTTCTAAGTTTTAGAATCTTCAAATTATGAGTAAAATAAGATCTAGGGTTCATGTCATTGAAAGTTGACAGAAAAGTCTGCATTGAAATAATATATTCTCTGTGTTAATAGTTCATCTGTTCTACGCAATGTTGTTGAGTTGTTTTGTCACAGTCCTGACCGGGATGATACGGACGGCGTGTAGTTTTCCTCATCACTCTCTTTCTCCTTTATGGCAGTCATGCCTTTGCTCTTTGCGGCATGGGAGCCTGTTTCTCTTACTCTCCTTAGAACAGAGAAAGGAATGAGAAATTGTAATGCATAACAACAGCTTGCCTATAGAAAAGTTCAACCAGAGTTTTTTAATATAAAATGGCAATGTTAATGAATAAATAGGTGAGAGCATGTTTTACCGCTTCTTGGGATGTGTGATTTCTGATATGGACTGATCCGATGAGGGAGTGCTTGAAAAAGAGAAAGCTGCTTTCTTCAGGTCAGGGGAGAACCAAGGCTCAACCTTTCGCATTCTTTTACTGTATGTCTTGATAAACACCGGCCCATTTTTTCCTGTTGCATTCATCTTGGATCTTTACTACAAAGTAGAATTAAACCATTACCATATAAAAATGGAGAAACAATAACTTGCAGCTTAAACTAGAACATGTGCTAGCCACAGCACGGTCTTGGGTTAAAGTCCCTGGGAAATGAAATGACCAAAAAAACAAACAAACAAAAAAAAAAGCACAAATGTAATTCCTCTGCGAATGAATGCATGTATGATGAATGTTAGTAACACTTTACAATAATGTTTAATTTGTTAATATTAGTTAACTTAAATAACTTATCATGAACTAACGATTTATAATATTTTTACAGCATTTATTAATATTATTTCATTTTAATTTCAAGATTTGCTAACACATTTTAAGATCAAACATGGTATCTGTTAACATTAATTAATGCAATGTAAACTAACATGAACATTTTTATTAACCAACATTAACAAAGGTTAATAAAAGCTATAAAAAATACATTACTCATTGTTAGTTCAGGTTAACAAATGAGACCTTATTGTACACTGTCACTATAATATTCTATAAACATTCCACCTCACAATCTCCGAAATAAACTCATTTTGAATTTCAATGCATTTTAGTCTGTTACAAGATAATTTTACAGATGGAGATGACCTAAAAATCATCAGGTTTTAGTCTTATTTGAAACGTAGATTTTCTAGAGATTTGTATAAACTGAACAAAACGCTCGAGAACAGTGACATTTCACTGAGTTTTCAAATATACACATTTTCAAGGCAAATGACCTAGATCAGAACGGATCAAACGGCTTGCAGTTACTAAAACAGACTTTCTGAATATAAATTATTTGAAATCATTGGAAAATAAGTAGAAATAATTCATTAATTCTTGACTGCATACATGCATAAACCTCTAACGTTATACAGGAAACAACTGCACTACCATGCCCATAGTTTAAAAACCAAAAGCGTTATTATATTGACAACTGAATTTACCTCAACAACTTATCAACATGTTGAGCGCTTCGCAAAATTTCTTAATAGTTGTATAAGCAAAAAATGTGAAGTCTTTCGATTACAGAACCAATGAACAATACTGAGGACCGCGATGAACCGCTTTACGTTCAAACCTGAGAACAGTTGCTGATTGGCTTTTTCTTCTTCATGTGTAATGGCGGCTCGTTCCTTTGGAGCATTATCGCCACCTTCTGTACACTGTGGCTGGATCCAAAGACTATAGAATACCCTAGGGCCTAGGGACTTTGCTGGATCGTGTTCTGCAGCGAGGAGGACCATCTCCCTCCAATCTCCAGATCTAGGGCTGCTGCAGCCATCATCTATGCGTGTTCAGCTCTGTCTTATAAAATTAAAAAGTACCTTAATTGCACATTTATGTACTGCTTAGTCCAGACATTTAATCATGTAACAAACAATCCATAAAGACGTTTCATATTAGTCAGTAGGCCTACTGATATCACCAGGGCAAAATCTAATCACGTTATATTTTATGTAGCATTAATGCTGTGTATATTACATGATAGTGTATATTATAGGTTGATACCTATGCAACAAATTAGTAAATCTTTAATAGTTAATAGCAAGGGCGTAGTTTTGGTTTGAACATTGGGTGGGTTGAAGTGTGAACTGTTTTAGTAGAGTCCCAGAGCATGCTCACTCATAAGGTTTATTTATTTGTTTGCTTATATATTTATTTTTGTGAAATGGTCTTTTGTGCTATCATCTATGCAAAGTTGGTGCAATAAAGTAACACCATAGTTAACAATTACTTGTTTACATGGGATATATATATATATATATATATATATATATATATATATATATATATAT
>NW_015536535.1:2521702-2522774 GCF_001515605.1 Sinocyclocheilus anshuiensis
CTAGAGAGCCGCAGTCCTGCAGAGTTCAGCTCCAACCCTAATCAAACACACCTGAACAAGCTAATCAATGTCTTCAGGATTATTAAGGCTATAGGTAAGTGAGTTTTTTTTCAGGGTTGGAGCTGAACTCTGCAGGACTGCGGCTCTCTAGGACCGAACTTGCCTTCCCCTGGTCTAGTCTGACACAATGGAATCCTTGTCCCAGCTGTAGATAAGACTTTCGACTTAAAAAAAAAAAAACTAGCAAAATTGGAGTAAAATCATTTTAAGCTATAATTTTGAAATGAAACCTTATGTGCATTTGTCCAGTCAGACTTGGGCATATATGTCAATGTGTTGTACCTTTTATTGATATTGCTTGAATTTTCTGTTTTGAATGTTATTTCTGAGCCCTGTCCTCTGTGATTGTAGAATTACAATCAATATAACCTAATCAATAAAATACATGTTGTTACAAGCCTCCCTGTTTGTCTAGGGGTAAGTGAGGCTGTAACAAAAAAAAAAAAAAAGGGGGCCTGACAGTCACAATAACAAAAAACAAAAATAAGGAAGCAAATCTTCAAGAGAGGGCAAGGCCAACATAAACAAAACTCTCTATCAACGAAAGACGAAAGCAACCTAAACAAATGAAAATAAATAAATGACAGGGTCTTACCTTACTCCCTGACTAACATAAACATAGGCAAAATCTCAAGTTCAAAGAAAATGGCACCCTCTCCCTAATGCTTCCAAAAAGCAAAAAAAAATTTTACACAAAAATTAAGAGTTAAACAAAATAAACATCAATACGAGAAATACGCCCGTAGCGTTCACACGCTCGCTCATACAGGTGCAGCTCAATAAATTAGAATGTCATGGAAAAGTTAATTTATTTCAGTAATTCAACTCAAATGCTCACATTTCCACCAATTCACTATCTCAACAAATTAGAATACTTCATAAGACCAATAAAAAAAAACATTAAAAACATTTTGTTGGCCTGGAAAGTATGTTCATTTACTGTACATGTACTCAATACTTGGTAGGGGCTCCTTTTGCTTTAATTACTGCCTCAATTCGGCGTGGCATGGAG
>NW_015536535.1:2524144-2528971 GCF_001515605.1 Sinocyclocheilus anshuiensis
AAAGGGGGCCTGACAGTCACAACAATTCCCTTATCCAGAAAAGCACCACACGCAAACTTAAACAAATAGCTTTATTAATAACAAAAATAATTATAAAGGAAGCAAATCTTCAAGAGAGGGCAAGGCCAACATAAACAAAACTCTCTATCAACGAAAGCTTTAAATAACCTAAACAAATGAAAATAAATAAATGACAGGGTCTTACCTTACTCCCTGACTAACATAAACATAGGCAAAATCTCAAGTTCAAAGAAAATGGCACCCTCTCCCTAATGCTTCCAAAAAGCAAAAAAAAATTTTACACAAAAATTAAGAGTTAAACAAAATAAACATCAATACGAGAAATACGCCCGTAGCGTTCACACGCTCGCTCATACAGGTGCAGCTCAATAAATTAGAATGTCATGGAAAAGTTAATTTATTTCAGTAATTCAACTCAAATTGTGAAACTCGTGTATTAAATAAATTCAATGCACACAGACTGAAGTAGTTTAAGTCTTTGGTTCTTTTAATTGTGATGATTTTGGCTCACATTTAACAAAAACCCACCAATTCACTATCTCAACAAATTAGAATACAATTTATTTAATACATGAGTTTCACAATTTGAGCTGAATTACTGAAATAAATGAACTTTTCCACTACATTCTAATTTATTGAGATGCACCTGTAGTTTGCAATTGAGAAATCTATTCACAACGTTAAGAGGTCAAGAACGCACTCGGTCGCACTGAGCTGAACAAAAGAGAACATTTCTGGATCAGGGCAAAGAGTGAAGCGCGTTGCCGTCAGCGCTTCAGCTTTGTTTCTCTGCTGTCTTACGCCTGTTTCACACATACTCCGTCTGCAGTGCGTATGCGGTGCAGAAGCAGCACGGACTCGTTGTGCTTTCACACAGGACGCGTTTGCAGTCCGCTCATGATCCGCGGCTGTTTAACACAAACACAACATTTATCCATTATTTTGATTTCAAAACCAAACTATACTGAAAGTCTTGTTTCAGCATTGTGATCCTCTTTTATCACAGTACAGTTACACAATCTTTCAGACATATTCACGTTTAAACTCAATTAATATAAACAGCGTATTAAATGCATTTGGCTTTTAGATGTGTATATTAAGTTGCTCAAGCAAGTGGAAACACATTTGAACACAGCATATAGCTTTCTTGTGTTAGGTTATCACAAATAGGCTATTTTAAATTAAAACTTACCACTGACAGAAACAGTCGGCTGCTCTTGTGCCTTTTACATTTAAATATTTATTACAAACAGTCCCGCGGGTCTTAAAGAACTTTGTTTTTCTACCTCCACAAGACACAAGTGCATGTTGCCTTGTTTATCTAAAAGTGTACTTTTATTTGTTTCAAACACATCCAAAAAAGCCTGTCAAACACAGTAGACTTTAATTATATCTATTTATTGAGAAATTACTACATTTCAGTCTCAATCCATGTTCATTTTTACCGCGAACAAAGCGCTGTCACTTTAATTCAGCGCGTGCAGCACAGCAAAAATAGACTCGGTGCGTAAACGATCGCTGCAGACGCACCGCACCTGGAACGCACCGACGGACCGCAACCGCGTGCAGTGTGAAAGCTCTAATCCGTTAACATGGGTGCGTAAAAAAAACGCAACGCACTCGCACTGCAGACGGAGTATGTGTGAAACAGGCGTGATACCTCTTGGGTTTCTGTGGCGTTCACTCAGTACTGATGGACGATGAGCATCAGCTGGAACCCAATTAGCGGTCTGCGACAGGGAGAGAGAGACAGGGAGAGAGAAGAGAGCAAACATGCAACACGTAACATGCCCAATAGATTAAATCCGTTAACATGGGTGCGTAAAAAAAACGCAACGCACTCGCACTGCAGACGGAGTATGTGTGAAACAGGCGTGATACCTCTTGGGTTTCTGTGGCGTTCACTCAGTACTGATGGACGATGAGCATCAGCTGGAACCCAATTAGCGGTCTGCGACAGGGAGAGAGAGAGAGAGAGAGACAGGGAGAGAGAAAAGAGCAAACATGCAACACCTAACATGTCCAATAGATGATATCACTCCCATGATCACACGTTTTACAAATACGTCCACAGGACGTAATAATGTGAAAATATATTAAGAATTTTTCAATTCGCTGATACTGATGTGAATACTGAAAGTGAATTACAGCCATGTGTTTATGTTGTGAAGAAAAAAAAAGAGATTATTATTTAGCTATGGAGTGCTTATTTATTTAGCTAACCATGGTTTGTTTTTGACAATGATTACTTTTTTTTGGAGTTGAACCACACCTAGTGTTTAGTTGTGTAGGTGTGTGAGAAAGAAAAAGAGAGAGATGCAAATGAAGCATAGTAATACAAACAAAAAGAAAGAACCTCAGAATCACCCAGATAACAGCAAAAGATCGGACAGAACAAAAACATCACACTTTTCATGTGCCCTCTTCTTTACCAGCACTAAAGCTCAGCACCCCACTGTGGCAGGGCAAACTAATTTTGTCAAAACTTCGTTTTAAACGTTTCCTCTACTAGAATGCCACCTGCTGGTCATTCTTTGAAGAAGCATAAACAGTTATTTAAAGGTATACTCCACCCCAAATTGAAAATTTTGTCATTAATCACTTACCCCCCATGTTGTTCCAAACCCCTACCACATTCATATTCACGCGATTTTTAAATATCGCATGCGATTTATCGTGCAGCCCTATTTTGGATGAAAACCGGGAGGCTTGTGACTGTCCGATTGACTGCCTTCTGTGTCAGCTGCACTGCACGGATGTGCTGTTTTCATTCAAATCAAAGCGTAAATACACATAGAAGACGTATGTGTCGCGACTGACACAGAATAGCGTACGCTGCTTGCGTTCAACGGATATTCAACAAAATGGCACTACGGTGATGCGGAGAGAAACAGAGGAGACGAATTGTTGAATAAAGTCGCTATTTTTGTTTTCTTCGCGTACAAAAAGTATTTTCGTCACTTCATAACGTTACGGTTGAACCACTGATGGCAGATGGACTATTCTGACGATGTCTTTCATGCTTTTCTGGACCTTGACAGTGTAATTTACTTGGCAGTCAATGGGACAGTTACAAGCCTCCCGGTTTTCATCCAAAATAACTTAAATTGTGTTCCGAAGATGAACGAAGCTTTTACGGGTTTGGAACGACATGGGGGTAAGTGATTAATGACAACATGTTCATTTTGGGGTGGAGTATCCCTTTAATGCTGGCTTTTCCCACCACCTGACTTTTAAGGTGGTCTCTCTTCTGGCTCTTAAGTTGCCATGGTAATGGTGTTCCAGTAGAGAACTATTTACCCTGAAAGACACTTTAATTTGTATTACTCTAAATATCAAACTACAGCTTAACTTAGTGAAAACACATCTTTCCATGGCACTTAAAAGGTTAGTTCACCTTAAAAACATTACAGGAATAATTTATAATCATATGTTGAATATCATGTTTAAAACACTATATATTACCAATGTAATCAGTTTGTGCTTGGCCCTGAACAAATATACACAGGCTAATATTAGATCTTATAATAAATGGTCAGTCTACTTAACTATACAGGTGTGACACATATTCACATTGAATTTGTGTCTGAATACAAAATATTCCTTGTGCTTGTAGGACAGCAAATAGCTTGTTGGATAGTTAGCGCAGTTAGCTAACAGTCCTGATGAATGATTTTCAGAGATCACAATTACTCGATTTTTGCAATGCCAAGGTCATGAATGGCATCATTACACCTCCTGACAAAGGAAAGTGTAATCTTAGCACCTATGAATACAGAGAAGATCTGAAGAAAAACAAATGTTACAAGAAAGAAATAACGCTCAATAAAACAAAGAGAGACAAGTTTAATTCAAGAAACCAGAACAACATAAAAGTATTGAGTCTGTAGGGTCAAAAATAATCAAAGACTTCTGCTTTCCTGACCCAAACATATCTTCAGTAACAAAAGGACCAGTTGGCATTTCTGAAGGCACAGAAGTGCTGATAGTGATCAAGGCCTGTAGACCAACATGTCTGCTAATTGTCACACCTTTTGCACAGTGCACTCTTAAGAAAAATGGTTCTAAACAGTACCAGAAAAGGGTTCTTCAGCTTGTAACAATAGCAGAACCCTTTTTGGTGCTAAATATAACCCTTTTTACAGGGTTCCATAAAGAACCATGCTTTGAAAGTGCTATGTAGAACCTTAATGGTGCTATAAATAACCTTTTTAATGATAGTTTATTTTCATTAATATTAGTATATTAGTATATTTATATAATTAATATTAGTTTTATTAATATTATTTGAATACATTATTTATTACTATTGTTTTTTTACCCCCTATCTGCCTGGTCTTATAATATCTTATAGCTTCTATTAAGGTTTTCATAAAAACAACAACAGCATGTTGTGTCAATTAGGTATTTTTTATTTTATTTAATGACATGTGAAATTGCAGCAAAAATGACAGTGATTTTAACAACCGTTATTAGCAGAATACATTAATAAATGACAATTGACATTGAACATAAATAAATACAGAGGTAAAACAAAAACAGAAACAATAATGTAATGTAGACCAAGTTCTAGTGAAATACTATATTTTCACAATCCTCTATGATGCCTGTAAGCCCATCATTATGTGTATTTGTGACCCTGTCTGTGAAATTCAGGCTAAAGTCTCAAAATCTAATTATGAGATAACAAGCATCAAAATATGATTTCAATCTTTGACATGAATCCGTGTATCGTTCGATCATTCGTTTTTTGATTTAATATTGAAAGTAGAAAAATGAGAAAACGGCTCCTTTTTCGTTTTTTTT
>NW_015536535.1:2528987-2532357 GCF_001515605.1 Sinocyclocheilus anshuiensis
TAGTATGTGAGCACTTCACAATGTTATGTTTATGCATAAACCCATGTAATAAAAAAATAAAAAATAAATCTAACAATATGGACCATAAATTCAATATTTTTGTTACTTACTTAGTGGAGATGGAGAAAGAAGTATCCTTAACTGAACAGAGCTGGTCGCACTTACATGTTCTTTTAAACTAAAAAGAGAAAAAGACATGATTGGTAGGAAACCAGTTACAGTTGTCCAAAAAAATCAGTAATTTAGGGGGGAAATCAGGGGGGGGGGGTACATTAAAATAACAACAACAATAACAGCAGCAACAACATAGTGTGAATCAGGTACTTTTTTTATTGACGTGAAATTGTAGCAATAATGTCAGTGCTCTTAACAACAGTTGACACGACAAATCCCGGTTAGTCTAACAGTACACACAGCAAGGTTATTTATTTATTTTTTTATAATAAATAAACAGAATAAAAAGTATTATAACATTTTTATAATAATTAAAGAGAAAACAAGCAGATATAATAGAAATAGAATAGAGAGTTCTAGTGTTAAATTAAATAAAACAATTCTAACAATATGTATTATAAATTCAATGTCTCTGTTACTTACTTAGTGGAGAAGAGGAGAAGGATCCTCAGCTTAACAAAGCTGCGCACACTTACATATGACCAAAAAACTAAAAAGAGAAATGAACATGTTTGTTTGGAAACCAGTTACAATTTTAAAGTTACATTTGTATTTAAATTTAAGAATGAAATCATTTACCTGTTGAGAGTGTGTTGACAGTCTGTAGTTGGATCACTGAGCTCCAGAAAATCAGTAATATGGAGCTTTGTCAGTTACAGATTTAAGAAACAAAAAGGGCGGGAACAAAGAACCCTAAACTCTAACACAAAGAACCATTTCAGCATAAAAGGGTTCTTCAGGATGCTATGGATCTAAATAGAACCGTTAATACATGTAAAGAACCTTTAAAGAACCATCTTTTTTTAGAGTGTGGGTGAAGCTGTAATCTGTTGATTGGTCAGTTTGAATGTCTCACATTTGGTTTTTAGTCACATGGTCAAGGAAGAGATAAAAGAAGATTGTAACTGTATCTCTGGCTCTTTCCTTTGCTGGCACTCTCTTCTTGGGGCTCTGCCCTCTCTCCCTCTTTCTCTCCCACTCTCTCTCTCAGGTAATATTTTACATACATGCTGGGTACAATTAATTGTTTATGTTTTACCATCCTTCATCTATTTTGTAATCAATTCAAGTGTAACTCTAACAAAATACTGTTATTAAACCACTTCGATTATAAATTAGTCTTGATTCAACATTAACATTAAAGTGCTACCAATTGCAATACAATATAGTTACTCAATAGCAACGCTCTCCCACATATTTAGCTATTCTAACTGCGCTTATTTCCGTCGTTGGTATAAGTGGCAGTGGGTGGTAATAGACTATCTCAGTTGATCTTGTGAATGGATTAAAGCTGGCCTTCTGACTATGGAGTGGGTAAGTATGTTTTCATTCTCCATTTTGTATGATATAGAAATTAGAAGGTTGTAATTAGCTTCAATTGTCCCATTACTGTACACTCCGAGAACATTCAGACTCATTTCATCAGGGATGGAAGGGAACATTTCTGACAGTTACGTATTGTTTGCTTTATGGAGCAAAAAGGTTAAACCTAACTTGAGCAAATTCAGAATACAAGATCTCAATTCAGATGAGAGAATGCTTACATGGTGGAACATAATTGGTAAACATGAAAAGAAATCAAAACAAGGTGAAATAATTGAGGCTTTAAACTACATGCGTTATATAAGGCTAAGTGAGTTAACAATGTGTCTAACTTTAAGTATAGATGCTAAATGTGAAGAACTGCATTCTAAAAAGACAGAGGCACAAAAGTCAGAAGCTAAGATTCAAGATCTTCAATTGCAGCTAGATAACTTACTAGCTGAGCAGTTAATCCTAACTGAGAAGTGTAAAAATCACAAGGACATCATTGCAGATCTCAAGACTAAGCTTAAGTGTAAATTCACGTCTGTACAGTAGAGGGTGCATCTCAAACAAACCTTTCAGCTGTGCTGCCATTCTGGATTGCATGAAGAATAAGACATCATCGAAGGTCAGCAGTAAAGACATTGGTTAATAAAATGGGATTAAATACATAAAAGATATTTAACATTTAATTATTGCAGGTTTGCATCGTATTCTGAGTTTGCATTTCACTGTTTTAATTCATTTTGATGAATACTAAGGCCCCGATCACACAGAACGCATTTTTTTGCAGTGAGAGGCGCCTTTTTTGAATTGTTTTCGGTAGGCAGTGAGCGTTCTGCGCGTTGTTTATGCGCCCTGTGCGCCTCGCGTTTTTGCAGGAGCGCTCTGAGCGCCTGAAGTTGAAAAAAAGCAACTCGAGCAGAAAAAAACGCCCGACGTCTTTCGCGTTTTTTCCATTGTCCAATCGAATCAACGGAGAGGCGGGCCTTCCGTTGTGATGACGAAAGTTTACCGTTGCTTAGAAAGTCCGGAGACTGCTATGTTGGAGGAGAAACTTTTGGTGTCTGTCGCGGGTTACCCGGAGCAGTATTTTTGTAGGATTTCTGTTAATATGACAGTTTACATAACAGCAAAAACCAAAGATTTTAGAGCGCTCGTGCTATAATCCTTTGATTAGACTGACAGGACAGCTGATTTGGTGGTTGCCTAGCAACATAAAAACCGCTCTTTTTTAAAAGTCACCTAAAAAAGGCAGTGCGGTGCGCCTCGCGTTTTCTGACCTAAAAAACGCATTCGGTGTGATCGGGGCCTAAATCTGTTTTTTTTTTTTGCGAGTGGGATGAATTAATGCACATTCACATTTAGTCTATAACTACAGTAACATCATGTTCACACAGCGCACACAACTCCTCTGCACTTCCGATTTCTCCCAATGGCGTTACTTTTTTGGAAAAGTCACTCAGATATTTTCTTGTAAATAAAAAGTAATGCGTTACTAATTACTTGAAAAAAGTAATCTGATTACGTAACTCGTGTTACTTGTAATGCGTTACCCCCAACACTGATCCCTAGTTTATATGTAAACCTTGTGTGTTTTTGACAGTATTAGACGCGAAAGACAACTTAGTCCAATAATAAGGCGCTTTTTGACAGGCTCTCAGTGTGAGCGCGCTTCGTGAGTACGTTAATTAAATGTTTAACCGGTATTGCTTTAAAGCAGATGGAAATAATGTAGTTTTGTGATTGCGCATAAGTGCAGTGTCCCGTGAGAGTAACTCTACCGCTGAGCTAACACTGATGTGAATGCTTGTGGCGTTATACATTATATTGAGACGGAGGGAGCCGCCAGAACTGCAGCTGATAGAATGTGCGCTGTAGCACGATACAA
>NW_015536536.1:0-378 GCF_001515605.1 Sinocyclocheilus anshuiensis
TCCCATTTTAGATCTGCGCCTATTGAACCGCTCAGTCATGCGACTAAAGTTCAGAATGCTCACACTCAAACAAGTCGTGTCTCATATCAGGTCCGAGGACTGGTTTGTCACGATCGATCTGAAAGACACATATTTCCATATCTCCATCCTTCCTCATCACAGCAAGTTCCTGAGGTTCGTTTTTGGGGGCAAAGCTTACCAATATCATGTTCTTCCTTTCGGCCTTGCACTCTCGCCCCGTACTTTCACGAAGTGTGTGGATGCTGCTCTGGCTCCTTTGCGACTCCAGGGCATCCGCATACTCAACTACATAGACGATTGGTTGATATTAGCTCATTCAGAGCAGGTAGCGGTTCGACATCGAGATGTCGTCTCGCT
>NW_015536536.1:429-1172 GCF_001515605.1 Sinocyclocheilus anshuiensis
CAGTCCAATCACGGGCGGGTGACATCATCGACCAGGAAGCTTAAAAGCACGTGCGGCAGAGTCGGCGTCAGCTTTCTGTCATTCAGCAAAGCGCTCTGTGTGTCACTCACTGTCAAGCAGTTTCAAAGACTGCTGGGTCTGATGGCAGCTGCATCCAACGTGATAAATCTTGGCCTGTGAGACCCCTGCTCAAGACCAGGGGGTTCTCCCCGAGGGGAAACCCGCTTCGCAAGTTCAAGGTCACGCGGGTCACGCGGCGTGCCTTAGACATGTGCAGGAAACCTTAGTTCTTGGCTCAGGGCCCGGTGCTGGGAGCTCTTTGTCGCCGCGTGACGCTAGCGACAGATGCGTCCCTCACCAGTTGGGGTGCGGTCATGAGTGGCCACCCTGCCCGCGGTCTGTGGAGTGGTCGCCATCTGACATGGCATATAAACTGCCTAGAGATGCTGGCCGTGCTTCGTGCACTAAGACACTTCTTCCCAGACCTAAGAGGTCACCATGTGTTGGTGCGCACCGACAACACAGCGGTGGTCTCTTACATCAACCACCAGGGAAGTCTGCGCTCACGCCGTTTGTACAAACTAGCGTACCAGATCCTTGTGTGGTCCCAGGGTAAACTTCTCTCGCTGAGAGCAGTTTACATCCCTGGGCATCTCAATTTGGGAGCAGACATCCTGTCGAGGCAGGGGCCGAGGCCCGGGGAATGGATGCTTCCCCCCGAGGTGGTGAAGCAGATATGGAGA
>NW_015536536.1:2579-2833 GCF_001515605.1 Sinocyclocheilus anshuiensis
GGAACGTCTCAGGTTACGTATGTAACCCTGGTTCCTCGAGGGAACGAGACGCTGCGTCTCGGTGTCATACTCCCGGCGTCCCTGCCAGCGCTTGCTTCATTTCTAGAAGCTGACGCTGGCTCCGCCGCACGTGCTTTTATAGCTTCCTTGTCATGACGTCACCCGCCCGTGACGTCCTGCTCAGCTATTGGACTGATTTCACATGTGATTCAGAGCGTGGTCACAGAAGGCGTTCCCCTAGCGTTTTCCGACGC
>NW_015536536.1:3681-13544 GCF_001515605.1 Sinocyclocheilus anshuiensis
TCGGCGTATACGACAGCGTGTTCCAGTTCCTGCCAATATCCAGCAACTTCGCACAGCCATTGAAGAGGAGTGGACCAATATTCCACAGGCCACAATCAACAACCTGATCAACTCTATGCGAAGGAGATGTGTTGCACTGCGTGAGGCAAATGGTGGTCACACCAGATACTGACTGGTTTTCGGACCCCCCAATACAGTAAAACTGCACATTTTAGAGTGGCCTTTTATTGTGGCCAGCCTAAGGCACACCTGTGCAAAAATCATGCTGTCTAATCAGCATCTAGATATGCCACACATGTGAGGTGGATGGATTATCTCGGCAAAGGAGAAGTGCTCACTAACACAGATTTAGACAGATTTGTGAACAATATTTGAAAGAAATAGGCCTTTTGAGTTCATAGAAAAAGTCTTAGATCTTTGAGTTCAGCTCATGAAAAATGGGGGCAAAAACAAAAGTGTTGCGTTTATAATTTTGTTCAGTGTATAAAACGAATTCCAATAGTCTTGTAACAGAAGATGGTGATACATCAATATACTTTACGCTTAGAAGATCTAATCACCAGAACATAAAGAAACTCTTGTGTTTCCACCCGTTCCTTGTGTTAATGGCAGTAAAAGTGCTATATAGAGTGATCAGGAAGAGCAATTAGTGTTTTACAGGCAGGAACAGCATTTCCACTCAAGATATTCTTGCATCACAGTGAGACAAGAGACTCTACCATACCTTTTCCACAGTAAAAACACTGGCAGCAGTCAGTCGGTTCGGGATTTTAGGGGTGGAATCTGCAAATGGTCACAGGAAAATAACTCTTATTCTTTAAAACTAGAACCGCCACGGGGTAAATTTACCCGTGGCTGTTTTCCAAATGTACATAACAGATTTAAAATAAAACATTCAAGTCTCCCAGTCATTGACTTTTACTAAAATTATGTAATTTACAATCCAATGTTGTTAAAAATCATTTAGATAAAACCAGATCAAAAAATGGTGCATTTATACCTATAAGCGCCAGCAGGTCAAATTTACCCGCTATATAATGCATGTCATTTTCTTGCCGCTTATGTTTCAACATTGTACATTTCTAGGCAATGCCTTTCACTCACTGATTTAGCAGTTACGAGTTTCATAAATAAAGTCAAAATGACTTAAAAAAAGGTGATTTATGGAAGGGAGGTATTAGAAACACTAAATGCCATGAGTGATGGAGAGTCTGATGGCTCAGCATCTGACGGCTCATCTGACAGTGATCCAGACATCATATTTAGATGTTTTAGCCTAACGTCAATTATTTAATTTTTGTCTTGCAATATAGTTTATTGTTCGCTACTGTGTTGCTATTCTAGTCTGGCCGTTTCCTGAAGAAAAAAAAATCTGATCTAGGCTATATGATGTAATGAATAAAACCTTTTTTTTTGATTACCCAAAGTTTAATGGTGTTGTTCTTTTATTCAAATTATAAATGATATAACTAAACAAATGAATACATATTTAGGTGAAGCTGTGCACTATCGCATCATCCTATGCAGTGTGATGAATTATTATTGCTCATTATTGTCTATAGGCTGTTTTAGTCATTCATAGCATGGGTTATCTTAATATATTGTTTAATGACATTGTATTATAATATTATACCACCCAAATATTTAAGCTACTACCTTCTAAGTTCCGTTGTCAGTGCATACTTTTTTTTTAGCAGGCCTGCATTAAAAAGTCTTGAACATAAAACAACAGGATAAAAATATAGTTGATGACTAGACATAATAATTTCATGACTCTAGACACTTCTTTGTGAAGACAGCATAATACAGTGAAATAATATGTTCTTTAGCCATATAAATACAGTTGCCATGTGCGTGGGTAAAATTTACCCGCTGGCACTTTTAGGTATACAGCGACATCTGGTGGTCCTAGTGATAATGGAGCCTGTAAATAATTAGTCTAACATGGCTGTTTATGAATTGCACGATTACACTCGGCATTGTTTGCAAATCTTTTCCACTGGAAGAGAGATGGGCAATTCAACATAAGTCATATCAGCATATAACATGAACTGTGTCCTGGTGCACTAAGATCTAAAATACTTTAAATGATGAGAAACCACATCCTCTGGATGACATTCAACATCAACACAGACATTGAGTGAAACACTATGTTTTCCTGAGATTACAGTTTCATAAAGCTGTTTTTAACATGGACTACTATAGTGCAGTTTGTATGTACAATCAAAGATTGTTGCAGAAAGATTGCATGGGCTTCCCATTTATGTTGCAATTCAGAATGTACACTATACAGTATATACACATACATACATATATATTTTAGAAATTAATACTTTTTTTCATCAAGAATTTATTAAATTGATCAAAAGTAACAATAAAGACATTGCTAATGTTACAAAAGATTTCTATTTCAAATAAATGTTATTCTTTGAACTTTCTAATAATTAAAGAATTCTGAAAAATAAAATTCATCACAGCTTTCACAAAAATATGAAACCGCACAACTGTTTTCAACATTTATAACAATCAGAAATGTTTCTTGAGCAGCAAATCAGCATATTAGAATGCTTTCTGAAAGATCATGTGTCACTGAAGACTGCAGTTATGCTGCAGAAAATTCAGCTTTGAGCACAGGAATAAATTACATTGGGAGGACCCAAAGCAGTGTTAATTTTGACAGGCATTTTTGATTTAGTCTTAGTTTTTTATCTTGAGACAAAAATGCTTAATAGTCTTAGTCACATTTTAGTCATTTGAGTCTTTCATATGACTTTCGAAAAGTCATTGCAATTTTGTCAACTTTTAGTCATTACTTTTAGTCAAACTGCAGTTACCAACATTTATTTTGGAAGCTATTTTATATTTAGTCTTCAAACTAAAATAGTAATTAATTATTTTCTTATGAGAAATTCGAATCAAGAATTGAATTTGGAAAAACTTGAATAAAGGATGACAATTTTCATTTTTGGGTGAACTATCCCTTTAACAGTAGTGAAAAGGGAGCAACTTATAAAAATTATAGCTGTTCATATATAATATATATAATTTATAATTTTTGAAAAAGCAGCAGAATAAGACAATAAGACAAATACGAAAGAGAAACAAATTAAACTAAATTTTTCAGATTCAGCAGGTTTACTTAACATATTTATTTAACATATTTTGTTGGTTAACGACACAGATAGTTACTTAATTAGGAATGCTGTCCCTTTAAGACGGAAGGCATGCATGTAATACTGACACACATTCAGTTTTCACCCACTTGTTTACGTTCACTTAATTCATAACCGACTGTATTTACGTGAGATACTCTACACCAGTGGTTCCCAATCGTGGTCCTAGTGAACCCCCAACACTGCACGTTTTTGGTGTCTCTCTTATCTGACACTCACATTTGAGGTCTTGGAGTCTTCACTAATGAGCTGATGAGTTGAATCAGGTGTGTTTGAATAGGGAGACATCTAAAATGTGCAGTGTTGGGGGTTCTCCAGGACCAGGATTGGGAACCACTACTCTACACGATATACATTTGGACTGCCGTGTATGTATTTGAGCACTGAGAACTGATGGCGCGCTGTATATGAGCACTGAAGAAGTGGAGCGTGCACGAGAGAGAGCACTTCTATCAACGCGATTCCGCATATTCCGCCTTCACTAACTTTAAGTTAATCGACACCGAATTCGGGTGCTGAGGCCATTGTTTCAGATCGCTAGTTCGTGTTTTGGTAGCCTATCCGTCCACTGCGGCTGCCATACTGAGACTAGATATGCAAACACCCCATATCCGATTGCAATCCAATGACACATTTTGAAGGACAAGACAGTATCCTACAATGACAGGGACGCACATTTTGAAGGACAAGACAGTAGCCTATAGGATGTATTTTGAATGTCCGGTAGTCCTCAAATAACATTATAGTCCCGTTTCCTCTTGTTAACGAAGACGCGGCATAAATTTCGTCATAGTTTTTTATCATCAGATATTAGTCACAGAAAAAATGTTCATTAACGAATATTTTTCGTAGTCGTCTTCGTTGACGAAATTAACACTGACCCAATGCAAATCTCGCTGGAGCGTACGGTTTTACCTTTGCTGTGTGTAACCCAGGTCACTGACTAGGTCTCTAAAAATGATAATGTTTTTGTATTAATAATATATCTTTAGTATTAATATAAAGGGAATGTTGATTAAAGTTGTTTTATATTGCATTATACTTTGAAATTTAGAAAACAAAAATGGCTAAAGTAGATTGGGTGAGGTCAGAGGCTAGCTCCGCCTCCGAGAGACATCAACGAGAGTAGCGCGAAAGAACGGGAGAGTGGTGACACAAAGCCACTAGAAGGCAAGCCTGCAACTTTTAGCCAAAAAGCGTAATGCTAATGCTTCCGCTTTGCCAGTACTTGGGAAAGGAGACCAGAGGTCTTTTTTTTTTAATGGATGTCAATGGAGGAGAGGCTTCACTACACTGACTAAACAGCTTTTTAGAGGAAACAGGTTTAAACTGAAAAAAATGCCATTTTATAAGAGCAGTCACTGACTTTTTGTGACAGATGGGATTTACCTTGACACCTGCCCTTTGGTTCTAAACACACTCGAAGTGAGTAAGGCCTTCAAGAGAGTCAACGGCCGGAAAGCTCCAGGTCCAGATGGCATTCACGGACATGTTCTGAGGGCCTGCGCTGTCCAGTTAGCAGATGTCTTCACCAACATCTTCAACCTCTCCTTGAGACTAACAGTGATCCCCACATGCTTCAAGCAAACCACCATCATCCCTGTTCCCAAAAAAACAACTGTCTCCTGCCTGAATGACTACCGCCCTGTAGCACTGACATCAGTCATCATGAAGTGCTTCGAACGTCTAGTCAAATCCCACATCTGCTCCTCTCTACCTGACACCCTGAACCCATTCCAATTTGCTTATCGCTCAAACATATCGACTGATGACGCCATTGCAATGGCCATACACTCTGCCCTGGAAGACTTGGAGGGAAGAGACACCTATGTGCGGATGCTGTTTGTTGATTACAGCTTTACATTTAACACCATCATCTCTACCAAACTTATAGCCAACTCGTCACAAGCATTTCAATGCCCAGTTTTCCCCAGTGTTAATTATGCAAATGATAAATAAATGCCTCTTGACTCTTGACTTGACTGAAGTGGGCTGGTACGCACCGGTACACAGTACCGGAACTTCAATATTTTAGTCTTTAGCGTACTGGCACTTTTTCGTGCGTACATGCACTTCTGACATGTTGCCGGTACTGAGTCAAAGCTTCAGTGTCTGGGTGATTAGAAATGACAATATAAAGCACACTATCCAGGAGGTCATGAAACTGGTAAGGGAATGCATTAGTAATACTTTTTCAAAACAGGGCTAATGCAGAGAAGACACAGACGACTTCATAAGATATGGAGGAGAGAATAGTGACTCGCGTCCAGATGGCAGTAAATTAAAATTTTCAGCATGTATTTGGCTTAAAAGCACGAGTGTTTTATAATGAATGCCGGCTGAAGGTGTTTTAGATTATGCACTGGTCTGTGGTTTAGTTATTCTGAATGGATCAGTACAAGCACTTCTTTTTTTCCACTTCAAGCACTGCGTTGAACTGGAACTGAACTAATTGAAATGTGGACGCTGAGCGTGAAATTTGAAATCGTTTTTTTCTGTGGATACAAAATTTGAATTGTGAAACTGAATTTGATATTCCATGTCTGAAATCTTAATTCCTGACTTGAAGTGTATGTGATCCTGATTCTGAAATCTATATTTCTAATTTGAATTTTAGTATCTTTCATGAACTGAACTATTGGTTGACATTGTTTATTTAGATTTTAATCCCTTTTCATAATTTTAATTTACTCAAGAACAATATATTCAGTCATCTCTTTTCATTTACATTAATCTTTGAGTCTGAAGTCTTTCATTAATTGCTTTTATCAATCCTATACACTCCAGTGAATTGACCTAATCTTCTGATATCTAATCTTGGATAAAAAATTGACCACTCTTACCATAGCTAGCACACCAAAAACAGCAGCTGGTTACATGTGGGCAGTCAAAAAAAACACAGTGCAGGTCCCATTTATTTCATTTGGTTGGATGATTTTAGCTGGTCATCCAGCCTTGTCATATCTGGTCAGCAGGCTGGTTTTAGAGGGGATTTGGCCACTTCTTCAGCTGGTCAGGCTGGGAGACCAGCTGGCCAACCAGCTAAAACCAGCTACTTCCAGCTTAAACCAGCTAAGACCAGCCAATGATCCTAGGCTGGTTTTAGCTGGGGTCTTTTTTTCAGCAGGGAAAACAGCCAAAAGTAGCATAATGACCATATCCCAAATATCAAAACTGAAAATATGTCATATCCATACCTAAAATACAGTTTTTACAGTTAAAGTTTTGCAAATCAATCATAAACACAGCTAAAAGCTTTTCTACCAGTGGCCCTCGTTCACAATATTTAACATTTAGTGCAGTTTTATAGAGTAGAATGCAAAATATTTCAATACAAGCATTTCAGTCAAATGTAATTTATGCAATATTTCAAAACTTTAACACACAAGGAAAAATCAACCCTCTGCAAGTTTAAAAGTAGCCCAATTCCAAGGAAAAAAGGCAGACTTGACAACCCTGCATCCCTACACTACCTGCCAGTGGCGGCTCGTCGGGGGAGGCACAGCTTCCCCATAATTTTGAGGTGAAAATGGGAGGAGGACGATTTAATGTTAATAAAATTCACAATTCATTTCAGTTCATGTCTCAGAATGTGTATTTTTTGTTTGTAATTTCACAGTTGTAATACCATAACGTGAAAGCGCCACTTTTCTATCGCGAATGTGCCGAATCTGCTGATGTAATTACAACCGCTAGGTGATAGAGAAGGGGAGGGGGAGGCCGGGGGAGTGCTGAGCTCTCGTGCCTCCGTTGGTAAAAAAAATTAGCCAATCAGCATCGAGTGTTCACTTTCAGCGCTGAGGAGTGTTGAGAAAATAACCCTTGCAAGGGAGGCTAGCCTTCCCTTCTGATATCAACCAATCATCAAAGAGACGTAAATTACCTAATATTAGTTTGAACACCTCCCGCTGCGCTGATAATGTACCAAGTACTTATGATGAGTAGCGATATTGAATATTTGATTGCCAACAGATTTACCAAGCTGTCATTCAAACAGTATGTATACAAATTTAGGGAAAACAGCCTAAGCTGGATATAGGCTACATCAGTCGGCTTAATTAAATGGCGCAACAAGCAGC
Organism: Sinocyclocheilus anshuiensis; assembly: GCF_001515605.1. NCBI lineage: Eukaryota > Metazoa > Chordata > Actinopteri > Cypriniformes > Cyprinidae > Sinocyclocheilus > Sinocyclocheilus anshuiensis. The sequence continues at coordinate 10,934 of NW_015536536.1, forward strand.
TCTCTTTTAACACAGACTGTTAAGAAGGGATGGATGTTTACTTCAAGTGATAGGCCAGGTAAGTAAAATTATATTATCTTGCTGTATGTGTGTCGTTTTCTTTACGTTTTCTGACTAAAAGCAACCAAAAAGCCATTTTAAAGTGGTTAAGCAAATTATAATAATAATAATCGGCAGGGATCCCAGACCAATACAATTAGTGTGCCTCCTCTATTTTAAAACCCACGAGCCGCCACTGCTACCTGCAGAAGTCAGATTTCACTGATCACAGGTCGAGAGTAAGAGATGACTGACAAGGAGATGGTGAAGAATTTGTTGCTCAACAGATCCTGAGTTCATTGACATATCTTATGTTGTAAATTGTGCTCCCTTTACACAGAGTACGTGTGATTGTGAAATTGAAAGCGAGAGCTTATTCAAAAGCGATTTCAATACCCCGCATATTGATAGCGGCTCCCTGATGCACGAAAATTATATAAAATATTAGAATATTTGCTTGTGCAGGTGGGAGTGGACACAAAAATAATGGGAGCGGTCGGGAGTGGAACACACACATTGCGGGAGTGGGCAGTAATGGTCAGAAATTCAGTGGGAGCGGAATTAAGAAAACAGTCCTGTGTAGGGCTCTACTCTGTACACACTTACAGTTTTTAGGGCATTACCATTCAAAGGGTGTACGTACCAATCGCCATATAATGCCCTAAGAAGTGGGCTTCACAGGTGGTTCATTGAGATTCAAAGCCAAAGGTGCCATAGGGCACTGCAATCAACAAAGGGTACGTATGTAACCATGGTTCCCCGATGGGAACGAGACGGTGCGTTGGAAACACTTTGGTAATTCCTCTGTATGACTGCATCCTGAAGCACGTGTGAACTTAGTCCAATAGAGTGGGGAGACGAGGCGGTGTGACGTAGCAACTAGGAAGCTTAAAAGTGCATCCGGTATAAACAACGCTAACTTCTGATAGGTCAAATCAAGCACTCACAGGGATGCAGGAGGTATGGCAGGGTGACACAGCATCTCGTTCCATTCGGGGAACCATGTTTACATATGTAACCTAGAGATGTTCCCCTTCAGGAACTTGCACTGCATCAGAAACACTTCAGGAACAATTATACCAACTCAGCCATGCCAATGAATAACCTGTCTAGTGTGAAAGCCATATGTGCACATCTAAGACAGGAGTATTCTAGAGTGGCTTGCAGATTTTAATGATAACAGCGAAAAGAACTTAAAATGCTCCTTCATACTTGATCATACATATAAGAGTAATACAGCATTTAAATCTGTAAAGGGTCTACTTTTTTTTGTGTACACTCACAATATCAACAAAACATTGTGCTTTTGCAAAATAAAGAAAATAAACAGGGTGTGCTCTGCCTTTGCATTGTCTGCAAAATGTGAGAAATCACACCAAGGCAAAAGGCAGTAACTTCCACCTTATCAATATTTGGATGCTGATCACCATTTACAAAATCGTTATAGTAACACCTGTATAAAATCTAATGATCATGGGCTATCTCATATAGGCTATTGCATATAGTAGCCTAATGTGACTGTATTATTTTTATTGACCGTAACAAGCAGACTAAAAATTAAACATATGAATGTGGATACCAATTTATTTGCTATGCTCATTAACGTAAAGCATAATTAGCATAAGCATAATTTCTTTTATATTGACTAGCCTAAACTAAAAGAATGACTTGTGGATTGATGTGAATGCCAGCAAGCAGGAATAATGCTCAGAATGCTTGTGGATTAAACATCTCAGATGACGTTCTTCGCCATGGATTGATTTTATCGTGTTACAAGAAAAGGTGGGATATGGATTTAATTGCGAACTGTTAGTAGGCTACTGATTTTATGATTGATCATGCTAGCTACGGCATTCGAGTCCACACACATCCAACTAAGTGACAGCCAGTTGAAAAATCTGCATTAAAAAAAAGAAAGAAAAAAAATCTTTAAAGGTTATTCACGATTACATATTGCTGCCAAGGTATCTAGTCTTTACAGTGCTTTGTTATATGGAGCTGTTTGGTAGATCACAATCTATTTAATTAGTTTGTCTACACCGTAATTAAAATGCGGCACTTTAAATGGACAGTAAAAAAAGGCAGAGAACACCGTATAACTCCAAACCGGCACCGTAACTTCATCTTGACGCAGGGCTAAACAAAGGCAGAACGTCATAAATCAATTTGAGCGTTCCAAACAAAGTGAAAGAGCCGTAACTGGTGTTATACGGTGTTCTGCGTTGGTTTCTCCGGGGCATTTCAAGGTTACGGTTGAGACGACCCATTATTTTATTGGAAAAACAACAAAATTGACTCAAGATATCTATGCACATGATAAAGGATGCCTTGAATGTCCCAAAAATATCAATAACTAATAACCACTGGAGGGCGCTTTCTAGGAGCGGGCACTGGGGGGCGCTCTGAGCTGGATTCGGGGGCTGGATCCCTCTCCTCTTCGTTTTGGCCCTTTTGCTGCGCCATATTCAGCTCACCCTCAGCCACGATGCAGGGGGCGGAGCTCCACTCCGCGCTCACCCCGTCCACGGCTTGCTCCCTCGTGGTGGGCACTGTCGCCAGGTCTCGCACCTGG
>NW_015536536.1:13678-13894 GCF_001515605.1 Sinocyclocheilus anshuiensis
TTGGTCCTCGAGAGCTTTGTCTCCCTGCTCCAGCAGGAGGAGGAGGAATTCGGGGCGAGTGAAGGGATTCATGGGGACACAACGGAAAGAAAAACACTGGGAGAAAAACGGAAAGAAAACGGAGGTAACTGTTTAGGTTGGTTCTTCTGTCACACTTCACTCGGAGCACGGAACGAGGAGACACGGAGATAGCTTCAATATCACAGTCTTTTACTA
>NW_015536536.1:14390-19781 GCF_001515605.1 Sinocyclocheilus anshuiensis
TATATAATAGGGCTATATGTATGTCCATATGTAGCACTGTGGTCCTGTGAGGCACAACATTTGTACGTCTGCTCATTGTCAGGATTGGACCTGTTTTGTCATGCGTTTCATTTCCTGTTTTGCCTTATTTAGTCATGTTCCTGTCCTTGTTTAGTTTGATTATGTTCCATTGATGTCACCCTTGCCCTGTGTTTAAAAGTCCTAGTCTGTTCAGTTTGTGTTTGTCAGGTCTACTCGTTCTCTACGTGTGTTGGCTCAAGCTCCTATTGTGGATTATCTCCTGTGTTTCGTGATTAAAGACCGTTAAACGTTTCCTCGTGACTCCAGCATGTTCCCTCAACAGCATAGCGTGCCACACATATAGCAGAATGAAAATAAAGCTCACTTGAACTTGAACTAACTGCAAAATCATGTGTGGTGGAAGTCTGTAATTATTTACAAGTATTTTATCTTCAAAGTGCAACACATCTTTTGGGTCCTTCAAAAGTCTCTCCACCATCAAACTTTGCTTCTCTTCGTCTTGTATGATTAATAAATGTTATGCCATTCTCGAAAAGGGCTAATGTAATGTGTGTGTTTTTTTACACTTGGATTTCAAAAAGATTTGAAGTTGGGACACCAGTGGGGTTATCCTAAATTAAGATTTTATTTTGTATTTTTTTAAAGAATTTTTGGCGAGTTAGGATGCTTCTGTAATGCCGTTTTCCTATCTGTAGTTAAGATGAGATAATGCACTTAGGAAATGTTGTTCTGTAATAGCTTTGTCCTAAATGAGGTCCTAACTGAAACTGCCATGGTTATCTTACAGATAAGATGGGATTCTAAAGTTAGGTTCTTTCTGTAATACGCCCCCTGCTTAATATCTGCTTGGTTGCCGGGGAGCCTTTCTTGGGAAGACCAAAGCAGACAAAAAGTTGGTCAGTTTTCCTCCACAGCACAGCTCTGTGGACATAGGTGTCCAGTGCTCAAACTGAACACACTAAAGTAAGTTTTTCATGCTCAGGATCCTGGAAGGGATGAGGACAGAAGGCCTGCAGCACCATGAGCTGTGGTACAATAGTGGGCACCTTGGGTACAAGAATGCCTTCGCCATACCAGGTGCGAACTCAAGCCAGGAAGGAGCCACTGAAAGGGCCAGAAGATCACTGCCCCTCTTAAGGGAGGAGATGGCCAAAAGAAACAGCTTTGAGCATGAGGAACTTCTCCAGAACCTTCGCAAGGGGTTCAAAGGGACCACAGAGAACTTCCAGGAGCACGGCCAGATCCTATGCTGGGACCTCTAGGGCACCACGAAGGAAACGAGTAACCAATGGGTTCCTCCCCAGGAAATACTGACCATCCAAAAGGGTGTGGTAAGCAGTATGGCTGTGCGATATTGAAGAAAACTGCGATATACGATACCTTGTTAAATAATGTGATATTCTATATGTGATTCGATATTGACTTAAGTGTGTAAAAATTTTAAATATAGTTTTAAAATATTTAAAAATGAAAATTATATAACCAATATATGTTACACATCACTACAACTTCTGAACGTTCTGAAAGCATTACATAAAAGTAATGTCACAAATCAGAAAATGTAATTTTAACATCAATGTGAACAAACAAAAAAATGAATGCCACTTATTTTATATCATGTACTTTGCTTTCCGTTTATTACTTAAAGTACACTTTAAGTACTTCATATACCAGAGCAAAAACTATAGCCTAAGAAAGTTCAAACATGATTAAAGGCAAGTGAACTGTCAGTAAAAAAAGAAAAGAAAAAAAAGAACAAATACACAAATTACAAGCATAGATAAAATAAACAGTAATATTCAGGTACAGGAATGTAATAATTAAGTGTAAAATAACACTGCATAGTGTTCACTGTATTAATTAAATTTAGATTAATCTTTGTTATAGCTGTGTTTTGTTGTTTGATTAACATTAGTGACATATTCAGCAGCATGCATTTATAGGCTGCTGTCCGACTGCACGGATCCAGTATAATGATACACATCCGATTTCTTTCTCAGCTGTTTACATTCATTTAAAACATAACTCACTGAGTTTACGAGAATGATTGTTGAGACGAGTATTTTCACATAAGTCTGTGGGTATGTGTCTGTTCAAAGACAAGGAGATGCGAAATACGAATCTACTCTGTGTTGGCGGTGTCGGAAACGCATCTCTGTGTGTGTGTGTGTGTGTGTGTGTGTGTGGCGGCTATGTGCACAGAAAACTGAAGAGATCACACACTGTCCGAGATGCAGCTTGTGCATGAGCTTCAGGTGTGAGTCAGACAGCAAGATGAGATGGCAAAGAGTTGTTTTCTGCAAATTATTGCAGTTAACTCTTTTTAACGTCAAGAAATTCTCTGCTATATGCGTCGACCTACAACTTTGACATTTTGCAACGTTTTGATTTAAGTAGCCTATTATTAAAATGATTCAGATATCGCATGATGTTGCGATATGCATATTGCGATATTTACATTTACATCGATACGATATATCGTGCAGCCGTAGTAAGCAGATATAGCCACCACGTATACCTTAAGGGTGGAGAGAGATAACCCTGTGGAGAAACGTTCTTGCAAGAACTCTAGCACTGTACCAGCTGGGCAATTACCTGAGTCCAGCTGAAGATCTCCGCACTATTCACTTCAGGGAGTACAGTTTCCTCGTGGAGGGAGCTCTGGAGTGGAGAATGGTTTTCAACAACCTCAGTTGAGAGACTGGAAGCTATGTGCTGTGCTCCCTCAGATGCCACAACCTTAGTTTCTATAACTCTGTCTGAGGATTAACAATTGTGCCATTCAGTGCGTTTACATGCACCCTCTTAATGCGATTATAATGAGATTTTGGCAATATTGCGATTAAACTTTACATCATGTAAATGCAATACTTCAATTTAAATAATGTGATTAAACTCATAATCGCAGCAAGCATAATCGTATTAACATAGGTGGCGTACGCCAATTTTAATCGAAATATACAGGCATGTAAACACCTTAATCTCAGTATTGCTGCTCTGACGAAAGTGTGCATGTGCTTGTGACATACATGAATGATGTGACGCGCACCTGTAATAATACGCAGATTAGAAACGATGGCTGGGAAGAAAGCATTGCATTTCTGGGGAAAACACAATTCGCTGCCAATTTCTGGGGAAAACACAACTCGCTGCCACCAGTCTGTTCCTTACTCTCATCCAGAAACGGCGAGTAGAACGTAGGCAGTGTAGGCAGACGAATTGCCATACATTTCTATGGCACCGAAAAAGCATGGAATACAACCATACAAAAGCGGCCAGTAACACACCTGCTCTTTCTGAGTCCATCATTTGTGCTGTGCAGTGGGGTATGTGAATAATGGCAGTAAAAAAAAATATCCACAATTCTTAGCGAATAATAAGAATAATGGAAATTGCATGTAAACGGGAGTGAAGAGCTTTGCTCTTGACATGTAAACATCATAATGCGATTAAGTCCTTACTCTGATTATTGGAAATAATCACATTATTCGTGCACATGTAAATGTAGTCATTGAGTCCGAAGGTCCCTCCTGATTGGAATCTCTCATGGAGACCCGTCGAGAAGGGACACAAGATCCGAGAGCCAAACTCAGGCTGGCCGGAACGAGGCTAAGGGTGCTTTCACACCTGTAGATCGATTGCTTTGTTCCGAAACAGGGATTCAAATTATTACAATGTTGCTTTTTATTCTTGGAGCGGTTCGCTTTCACATGGCAAAGTTTCTAAACGAACCAAATTTGTTAATACAAGTCACGCGCGAGTAAACTGTTCTCTCATTGGTCAAAGTTCCACGGTTTATTTTCCAGGATTCCACTGAGCTGTCACGCATGTCATCCGTCAGGATGGAACGATAACAGCTTCGCGGGCTTATTGTTGTTGTTTTTTTTTGTAGTTGTCATTATAATAATTTATCATTTTGAGCAGGAGTCCAGGATTGATCGGGAAAACATTTTTAAAATGCACCTACAAAGAAGAGCAATAAGACGGCATTATAAAATAAAGTGTGCTTTGATTTTTGAATGGCAAAGACGTGCTCACCCACAGACATTCACAGGTTCATTTTGAGGTATTGCGATTGCCGTGTTCACATATGCCCAAACAAACCGAGCTAAGGGGGGAAGCGTGCCAGGTTCCGAAACAACAGGCCAGGTGTGAAAGCACCCTAAAAGACTGAGGAGACCACAGAGGACAGTGAGTGGTCTCCCGAGATGCAAACAGGTCGACTTGAGCCTGACCAAAAATTCGCCAAATCTGCCCCACAAACTCAGGCTGGAGCTTCCATTCCCTGGGCCTTGGCCCCTGCCTCGACAGGATTTCTGCTCCCTGATTGAGATGCCCCACGATATAGACTGCCCTCAGGGACAGCAACCTTCCCTGGGCCCACAGGAGGATCTGGTGTGCCAGTTTGCAAATTGGACACGACCGCAGATCCCCCTGTCGGTTTATATACAAGAACACTGAAGTGTTGTCTGTGCGGACAAGCACATGGTGACCTCTGAAGTCTGGGATGAAGTGTTTTAGAGCCCGAAACACTGCCAGCATCTCCAGGCAATTTATGTGCCAAGAGAGATGAAGGTCTTCCCACAGATCCCGGGCTGAGCAATCACTCATGATTGCTCCCCAACCCATGAGGGACATGTCTGTCGTAAGTGCTACACAATGACACGGAGCTCCCAACACAGGTCCGTGAGACAGGAACCAAGGCTTCTTCCGCATGACTAAGGCACAAATGCAGTGTCGCGTGACCTTGATCATGCGAAATGGGTTGCCCCTCAGGGAAAACCCCTTGGTCCTGAGCTACCACTGCAGGAGTCTCATGTACAGCAGGCCATAAGGTATCACATTGGATGCTGCTGCCATCAGACCCAACAGTCTCTGAAACTGCTTTACAGTGAGTGACTGGCATAGCTTGACACTGTTCACGACTTCGAGGATCGAATCGATACAAGCAAGGAAATCAGTGGTGTAATGTAACAAAGTAATAATACTTCGTTACAGTACTTAAGTATTTTTTGGGAGTATCTGTACTTTACTTGAGTTTTTATATTTCAGCAAACTTTTACTTTTACTCCACTACATTTCCTAATTAAAATGTATACTTTTACTCCGATACATTTCCCATTAGCATATTCGTTACTTACTACAAACTAGTCAGAAGTCAGAAGAACACGGACTGCAGGAAAGCAGGTTTGACGAATCAGTGGTCTGGTGTCTGCAAGTTAGACTCCTAAAAACACCTTTGCTCATGCGCAAACAAGCGCGCGCACAAGCGCGGATGATTTTCCACTCAAGTCGAGTCTGGGGTGTGCGATATACAGCATCGTCTACGATAATATGGTAAGTGTTGTTGTAATGATGTGCAATCTGACA
>NW_015536536.1:20139-23049 GCF_001515605.1 Sinocyclocheilus anshuiensis
TGGTCTGGTGTCTGCAAGTTTGACTCCTAAAAAACACCTTTGCTCATGTGCAAACAAGTGCGCACACAACCGCGGATTATTTCATTTTCCACTCAAGTCGAGGCTGCGTGTGCGATATACTGTATATCTGTGATAATATGGCAAGTGTTGTTGTAATGATGTGTGATCTGACATTATCAAGTATATCACCAAATCACATACAGAGAGTGCACGCACGTGATTTATTAGTCTATTAAAACTCAAAATTCGAGGCATTCTAAATTGTAGATGGCAAAAATGCTTCTGTATGTTTTTTATATTTATATAATTTAATATAGTTAATCTATATCACACAAAGAGTAACATTTTTCTGCAAATATCAGTATGATAACAAATGTAATAATCATTTTATACAAGTTCAGTAAAGCAATAAGTGACTTACATTTTAGACATCATATTGCCTGTTTTTGCTCAATTTTGCCAATGAAAATAGGTCCAAACAAAGATCAGAGCACTGTTTTGTGTCTCTGAGCAATGGACGGTGTTTACTTATTGAATGAATCAGCTTTTGTAACGAATCGGATGAATAAATTATTCAGTGATTCACTCATTAACACAGTCAAATACGTTGTTCCTGAATGAATCAGCCGTTTGAATTAATCGGTTGAATCTCAATGACTCACTCATTAACAGTCACTTGCTTTCACCTACTGGCTGTTTTAATTTCACATTTCGACGTTTTTTTTCATGTTTTAAATCATTTCAAATATCACTATCAGTATTCAACGTTTTTGTTAAAAACAAAACATTTATCCATCTATAACTGTTAAATGCACGTCCCCTCTGAGATACATTAAACTGTGTAAATACATCTAAATGCTATTTCAGATGCAGATTCCAGAAATGTTTTCTTATGTTGCACAGTAAAAAAAAAAAAAAAATCGTAAAAAAACGGTAATTTTCTGGCAGCAGGGGCGCCAGAAAATGTGTTAAAAAACAGAAAAAAACTCAGAAAAAATGTTTAGATAAACCTTAAAAATACAGAAATTTCTTATTCCATAATTACAGGTTATTACTGTAATTATACATTAAATCTTTTTATAATTGCATGAAGTCTTTCACTTTTAACAAATAACAATTGTCAGAATACAGTAATACACCTTTAAAATACAATAATTATCTTTAAAGAATGATAAAAAAAAAGCTTAAGTACAGATAATTACTGTTGTTATTATAAAAAAACACCGTAAATCTAAGTGTAGATATAAACTATAATATTGTTTATATACATCAAATAACTGTAAAAGTAAAATATTTTTTGTATATGTAGGTTAAACTGCAAAAAGATTTCCATTAATAAAAATACAAAACCATTATTATTATCTTTTCTTTTATTTATTTTTTTTTATTTGCAAATAACACATTTGGTCAGCATTTAACAACAACATCGTTAGCTTAGCAACATTGTTAGCCACTGGTTAATTTTTTAACACTAACCAATTTTTCCATAAACAGTTTTTACTGTGGGAATTACAGCTTTTTAGAGCCATTCTACACAATATGCATTACAAAACAAAAAATAAACATATTAAAATGAAACATTAAAACACTACCCAGGATACTGCTCGCCCACTTACCCTCCCAAGAAATAATATCAGCAGAATGAACAGTTTAAACATTACAGAATGGTATACAAAGAAATTGGAACACACTTAAACTGTGTATGAAAGAGAAGATGCTGGCAATGCAAGATACTTTATTTTCTACTCTCTCCATTCAAAGTTTGCAATGTTTGTAATCAATGAAAGAACCTTGGTTATTAACAGACTGCTGTTTTTTTAGATTTTTTCTTCTCCACCTTGGTCCCCCTGTCCGGATTTATCTTGAAAAGGCATCTGTGAAGACAGAAATACACCTCAATATAGTGCTACAAACAATTTTCATAATCAGCAATTCTGTGGATGAGCCATATCATTTTAATGTAATTTTTCTTCATTGAAGTCACTGGGTTTAGCCTTTTGGGTCATTGTTTTGTTTTCATATTGTTGGGTATTTCAGCATAACCCACTGCTGGGTTAAGTGTAACTGACAATAGAAATGATACACCTCCTCACAAAATTTTCCTGCCTGATGGATCAAAGCATTGCCGGTTTGCAGTTTATACACAATCATTTTTTGTCATTTTGTCTACTGTCCTAAAAGAAAACTTCCTGATGTGAAGGTTTGTATTTACCTTAATTCACTTGTATCAAGTAATTACTATACAGTAGGGCTGGTATCTTTTATTTCTTTATTAAAGGTACCTTTGCCACACTAACATTTTCATATCTGCTGTAGGTTCGCTTGGATTGCAGACTGAGCAAGATGTGACATGGCCATATTTGAGTATCTCCCATTAAGCAAGTGTGCCAAAAATGACTGACGTGTCTGCTGCCAGTATGAACATCTCCATAGATACAGTTTTATGCAAAAGTTTGGGCACCCCTCTTAGGCTGCAAAATAATTAGCTCTTTCTTTATAAGAAAATATTATAGTGATATGCCATTCAGTTTCTAGAGAAAGCTGCATAATGTGATGTTTTTCAGACAGAAATTCTTAGTGTAGCAGTACTGTGTTGTATGAAATAAAGTCAAATGTGAAAAATAGGCTGTGCAAAAGTTTGGGCACCCTTTCAATTGTGTTGATTTTAATACCTGTAGTCTCTTATTGCTGATTAATTACAACACAATATTGATTTGATTGGCTCAGTGAACCTTAACACTGCAAACTAAGGTGCAACCCATCATGGGAAATGATATTTAAGGTAGCTAATTGCTAGTTGTGCTTCTCCTTGATTCTCTACTGGAAAGTAGCAACATGGGAACCTCAAAAGAACTCCCTAATGAACTAAAAACTAGGATAATTTGTCAATATGAATTAGGAGAAGGATAC
>NW_015536536.1:29604-32228 GCF_001515605.1 Sinocyclocheilus anshuiensis
TCGTCTGCGATAATATGGTAAGTGTTGTTGTAATGATGTGCGATCTGACATTATCAAGTAGGCTATATCACCAGAGTGCACGCACGTTGATTTATTAATCTATTAAGACTCAAAATTCGAGGCATTCTAAATTGTAGATGGCAAAAATGCTTCTGTATGTTTTTTATATTTATATAATTTAATATAGTTAATCTATATCACACAAAGAGTAACATTTTTCTGCAAATATCAGTATGATAACAAATGTAATAATCATTTTATACAAGTTCAGTAAAGTTAGCAATAAGTGACTTACATTTTAGACATCATATTGCCTGTTTTTGCTCAATTTTGCCAATGAAAATAGGTCCAAACAAAGATCAGAGCACTGTTTTGTGTCTCTGAGCAATGGACGGTGTTTACTTATTGAATGAATCAGCTTTTGTAACGAATCGGATGAATAAATTATTCAGTGATTCACTCATTAACACAGTCAAATACGTTGTTCCTGAATGAATCAGCCGTTTGAATTAATCGGTTGAATCTCAATGACTCACTCATTAACAGTCACTTGCTTTCACCTACTGGCTGTTTTAATTTCACATTTCGACGTTTTTTTTCATGTTTTAAATCATTTCAAATATCACTATCAGTATTCAACGTTTTTGTTAAAAACAAAACATTTATCCATCTATAACTGTTAAATGCACGTCCCCTCTGAGATACATTAAACTGTGTAAATACATCTAAATGCTATTTCAGATGCAGATTCCAGAAATGTTTTCTTATGTTGCACAGTAAAAAAAAAAAAAAAATCGTAAAAAAACGGTAATTTTCTGGCAGCAGGGGCGCCAGAAAATGTGTTAAAAAACAGAAAAAAACTCAGAAAAAATGTTTAGATAAACCTTAAAAATACAGAAATTTCTTATTCCATAATTACAGGTTATTACTGTAATTATACATTAAATCTTTTTATAATTGCATGAAGTCTTTCACTTTTAACAAATAACAATTGTCAGAATACAGTAATACACCTTTAAAATACAATAATTATCTTTAAAGAATGATAAAAAAAAAGCTTAAGTACAGATAATTACTGTTGTTATTATAAAAAAACACCGTAAATCTAAGTGTAGATATAAACTATAATATTGTTTATATACATCAAATAACTGTAAAAGTAAAATATTTTTTGTATATGTAGGTTAAACTGCAAAAAGATTTCCATTAATAAAAATACAAAACCATTATTATTATTTATTTATTTATTTTTTGTTATTTGCAAATAACACATTGGTCAGCATTTAACAACAACATCGTTAGCTTAGCAACATTGTTAGCCACTGGTTAATTTTTTAACACTAACCAATTTTTCCATAAACAGTTTTTACTGTGGGAATTACAGCTTTTTAGAGCCATTCTACACAATATGCATTACAAAACAAAAAATAAACATATTAAAATGAAACATTAAAACACTACCCAGGATACTGCTCGCCCACTTACCCTCCCAAGAAATAATATCAGCAGAATGAACAGTTTAAACATTACAGAATGGTATACAAAATAAATTGGAACACACTTAAACTGTGTATGAAAGAGAAGATGCTGGCAATGCAAAATACTTTATTTTCTACTCTCTCCATTCAAAGTTTGCAATGTTTGTAATCAATGAAAGAACCTTGGTTATTAACAGACTGCTGTTTTTTTAGATTTTTTCTTCTCCATCGTTTTTTTATAAAGTAAATTTAGAAAAACATTTGGAGTATTTTCTGTTCGTTAAATGTAAGTTTTTGTTAGTTTTTTTAAGTCAGGGCCAGGCAGACAGTGAATTGATCATAGCCTATAGCCTATGTTTGATCAATTTAGCCTTCTCAAATCATCAGGACTACTAAAATAAAATCTATATATAAAACAGTTGAAGTATATCACAATGTTAGTTTAAATGTTTAACCTATATAAATGTGAATATCCAATCGTTTGCGGAGGAGTAGAAGCTAAAGCGTGCTCTGCAGGACATGGAGGCGCCAGTGCGATCATTTTTTTTCTAACAGTGGAAACAACTTAAAATACGCAGTCATTTTTGCTCATATCTCTCTAAAGGCACATCCAATTAGGAGATGGCGAGTCATTTTTTCTTCACTATAATTGATGGACGGCCCGATTATAATTTGCGTTTTATTTTATAATTCCGAACAGTTAAAACAATAAAACACTAATTATAATGGCATATATGAAAACTTTGTCCTATAATTGTATAGCTGCTTTTTCTGATTTTTATGTTGCTCTGTTCTGAATACCTTAAAATTTAAAAAAATGACTGACGTGTCTGCTGCCAGTATGAACATCTCCATAAATACTGTAACTAAGGTAGTAATGGCTGCACCACAAGATTGGCATAAATACATATATAAAGCATTTCTTTCTTAAAGGGGTTATATGACGTTGCTAAAAAGATCATTATTTTGTGTATTTGGTGTAATGAAATGTGTTTATGTGGTTTAAGGTTAAAAAAAAAAACAATATTTTCCACATACTGTACATTATTGTTTCTCCTCTATGCCCCGACTTTCTGAAACGTGTCGATTTTTACAAAGCTCATCGGTCTGAAAAGCGAGGTGTGCTCTGATTGGCCAGCTATCCAG
>NW_015536536.1:32437-42145 GCF_001515605.1 Sinocyclocheilus anshuiensis
CATAAACATAAAACCATGTCTGCATTTGTGATCGGAGAAACGACAAACAACAAGCGCTACTCTACACTGCTCAAAACTCACGTTTGAATCATCATTGGCAAATTCTTTAAATATGAAAACATACTTATAGGTTGCGAGTCAGAATTGTAGGTTCAAGAAACAGTCCTCCATAAAATGTGCTGCACACATCTGAATATTTGGTTTGAACTGTTCTGGAACAGTGTTGTAAATACAACTTAACCACTGATTTCTAGTCGTGTCCTCTTTTGGAAGGCCAAACAAAGTAGGTTCGCTTTCACAACGAAACACACAGCACCTTCACGACATGACGACGGCGGCAACAATACTACAGCGAGAATAAAAGTTACGCCTTCTTTCTTTGCCTGAACATTTGGGCGGCGTTATGCAAATCTTCCCACATCGTGACGTAGACATGTGGGAGGTTTGAGACTTTAGTCTTTGCAACTTTAGGGATCTTATCTATGCACAAACAGCTTGTAACACTCCAAAGAGAAAGGAAAACTTGAAATCGCATCATATGACCCCTTTAAATATTACTCAAATTTTAATATTGTAATCTTTTGAATAGGAATAGACGGTTCATAATGTACCAATACCAGTTGTCATCCCACAGATGCCAGAAGAGCACAATATCTGCTCATATTGCTCCTGTAACTTCATAAATGTTTTGTATGTTGTAATGAACTCACCATTAAATTAAATTATTTAATTAGAGTATTCTTCTGTTATCTTATTTAATGTCCGTTCATTTAATGAGTTGATTCCTAAATGAACAATTTATCTGATCTAATCATCTATGGGTTGCATATATACGTGCATACACCTTTTTTCTACAGGACATACATTTTCTAGTTACACTTCCAAGTCTTACCTCTGCATGAACTCCAAAGTTGCACCAAGTTCCACTGGATAGCTTATGTTGAGGCAGTAGTAGACCACAAACATTAGAAGGGCATCACCACAATTTGTGACACCATCTTTCACAATGGTCTGGTCTACAGCAATCATAAAGCATCCAGCTGTCAGGGGAGAACTCCCTACAGTACACACACACACAAAAAAGGAAAAAACAAAAACATTAAGTTACAATAATAATAATATCATGACTGTTAAAGGACCACAATGTTTGGCTTGCATGTCATTCAGTATGGCACAAGTGTAACCCCAGTTTTCTGAAGCAATACAATCACTATAAAAATGCAGTTATAACAATCGAACTCTCATACGTATACAATACAAGGCTTTAAAGTCAAGGCTGTAAAGTCATTTTTATGTATGGATGTACACTAATATAGGTTATAATTTGATACTATGACCATTAATAATCGATCTACTTGTCATATAAAGTGCCCACATTTGTTCAGAAGCCTTGGATTAAACAACATGAGCAATGTGGATTGCACTGATGATAGAGCGTCAACTTGTTGGTTACCATTCACCTTCATTGTATGGACATAAACAGCTGACAACTTTCGTTAAACCTTCAGCTAGATATATGTAAGGGTTTACTAGAATCCCCAGCAAGCCCCTGATCGAATATGCCTGTTCATCAATTAAAACATGCCTTTTGCTTAAATGGGTGAAAATAATAATCATGCCACACACAACGATGCAAGGTGTGCTGGGCAGTTGGTCAACTTCAGATGGCAGGCTCGTCTCATCAACCATCAGGAACATCTTGGCCTGTTCTTCATTGAAATATTTCAGAAGCAGCATCCCGCATCCGGGAAGATCAGCATCTAGATGCTTTGCTTTGGCAATTTCCATGCCTGCTAAGATGTCCTCGATTTTGCTCTTCTTCTCATGGGACATGAGGTATGAAATGACTCTTTTACATTTACTTGAAACAGCTTCTCTGTCAACATCCATACCTGTTAGCTCTTTGAAGTTAACCATTATCCCGCACATCTCGAAGATATGTCAACAGATGGCCACTCTTCTACCAGAACAGGGGTTTCCATTCCACTTATTATGTTGCTTCTCTGAGTGCAGAAAGTTGCCAACATTTTATTTTCAATACTTTTGGTGTTCTTGCTTTTGATTTTGTGCATGTTCTTTAATTCTACTTGTGTACATTTCTGAGTTTCCTCAGTTTCATCTGGTGTCAACCGCTTTGGTTGCCAATTTATACAGCCATAGGTATCCACTCTTATCATCTTGGAAGGTCGGTCTTCTCCCTCACTTGCTCTGGATGTCTGTCTTTTCAGGTAAAGTGAGATTTTCCCCCTTTTCATGTTGTCAAGTCTACTCTGCAGCTGTTTGGTAAGGGAGTCATAACCACTACCTACAACTTGATCTTCAATAACATCTCTGAATGATAGATGGTCAGGATCTCCCCTACCATCAGCCGAATCAGTTCACGTCTTTCTCGTCCGGATGGCCGCTCTTTGTTTTTCAGCTTTCTAGTAATTTCTGATGGCATTTTACTCCAGGGTATCTCAAAATTGAAATGCCAGTTGTTGTCCAGTGGAGTGTGTCTATGAGAAGTTGAGACTTCACTTGAGCTTGAGGTAGGCGGAGGAGAGTTAGAATTATCTGCACTGTATTCACCTGGAGACAGCACAAAAAGTATTTAAAAATACTTCATAAAATTTTAGCATTCACTAATATTCATGGAAGATTACTCCATGTAAGCTTCAGATATACCCGATGTACCTCTTATGCCCATACATTTCTATTGTTTAATTCACAAAGGATTAGTTCACTTCCTGAACAAAAATGTACAGATAATTTACTCACCCTCATGTCATCCAAGATGTTCATATCTTTCTTTCTTCAGTCGTAAAGAAATTATGTTTTTTGAGGAAAACATTCCAGGATTTTTCTCTATATAGTGGACTTCAATGATGCCCGTGAGTTTGAACTTCCAAAATGCAGTTGAAATGCAGCTTAAATGACCCCAGCCGAGGAAGAAGGGTCTTATCAAGCGAAATTATCGGTTATTTTCAAATTTTTTTTTTTTTTTACAATTTATACACTTTTTAAACCTCAAATGCTCATCTCGTCTAGCTCTGCGATGCGCATGCATACTCGGTGTACTCCGGTTCAAGACAGTTAGGGTATGTCAAAAAACTCCCATCTCATCTTCTCCTCCAACTTTAAAATCTTCCTACATCGCTGCAGAAGTACCGACCTAGTGTTTACAAAGTGAATGTGCAAAGAAGGTCAAAAGCCCTTTACAAAAAAAAAGGTAAAACAGCAATGCAGGACGATTTTGAAGTTGGAGGAGAAAATGAGATGGGAGTTTTTCAACATACCCTAACTGTCTTGAACTGGAGTGCACAGAATGTGCATGCGCATCGCAGAGCTAGACAAGACGAGCATTTGTGGTTCAAAAGTGTATAAATTATTATTTTTATTTTTTTTTTTAGAAAATAACCGATTGTTTCGCTAGATAAGACCCTTCTTCCTCGGCTGGGATCGTTTAGAGCCCTTTGAAGCTGCATTTCAACTGCATTTTGGAAGTTCAAACTCGCGGGCACCATAGAAGTCCACTATATGGAGAAAAATCCTGGAATGTTTTCCTCAAAAAACAATTTCTTTACGACTGAAGAAAGAAAGACATTAACATTTTGGATGACAAGGGGGTGAGTAAATTATTTGTAATTTTTCGTTCTGGAAGTGAACTAATACTTTAAAGGAATCATTTGAAAATATCATGTTTTTTTTTTTTTTTTTAATTCAGACAGAAGATTTAATCACACATACTTGTAGATGAATGCTCTCTGCATGGCGTTACATTCGGCTGAGCTCTGGTAGGCTGATCAGGAATCTCACTAGCATCTTTCTCAGCTGGATAGAAGAGACATAATAGGAATTAGGCTTGCTATCAATTGCTTTGCAAAGCTAAAATAATAGAATTGATCCATTATGTTGTGAGGATATAATATTTTAATGTTTACATACATTTACTTACAATTAAGTATACTTACGTAAAGCTTTAATCTGTGCAATCAATTTTCTAGCTTCAAATGGCCTCAGGACGTTAATAAGATCTGGCTCCTGGACATATTTCAGATCTTCCAGGGTTTCCACACCTAAGGTCTGGATAGTCTCTAACACTAAGTCTTTTGAACTTGAATTTGGCAGCACAGAGCCAATGAAGTCAGCAAGATCACCGTCTACATCATCCATTACTAAGAAAAAAGGGGTCAGACATTATAATTTAGTGTTAGCCCAAACATTCTCCAAAGGCCAATTCAGCCCAACAACAAATGTAATATATTCTTAATTTCTTAGCTTCAGAGGCAGCCATTTCACTATTAGCTCTGAACACTTTTAGCCTGAATTGTGTTTTAGGATGCATCTGCACCTTTGTGAGTGGATGAGGGTTTCTGTTTTGACAACTAATAATAATAATAATAATAATAATAATAATAATAATAATAATAATAATAATAATAATAATAATAATAATAATAATAATAATAATAATAATAATAATAATAATAATAATAATAATAATAATAATAATAATAATAATAATAATAATAATAATAATAATAATAATAATAATAATAATAATAATAATAATAATAATAATAATAATAATAATAATAATAATAATAATAATACAGACATGAACGTAAGTGAGGGAGTTGAAAATGGAATAAAATTTTACACCTCTGCTTTCTGTCAGGGCACCACTTCGTATCTCTTGTACTGCCTCATTGTAGTTTTGCACTGTTCTGGGTGGGGCAACTTTTTGAAAATCAAGGAGCTCACTTCTAGTTGCCAAGCAATATCTACAGAAGTAAGTGGAAGCACTGAAATTCTCTGTGAAACCTCCAATTTGGTGGGACCCTATATTATTAACAATTAAAAATTGTTGCCTTAACAACATGCCCTGAGATGACGAGCCCATTTGCCTTCAGTTCCTTTATATCTGACAGCATTGTGGAGAACACTTTGTCATGGCCAAAATATTTAAAGTGTTCCTCTCTACACAAGAGCACAAGCTGCAAGTTTTCAATGCTGGAATGATAAAATGGGTCAAGGTTGGCCAGTGTAAAGTAAACCCCAAATATCTTGGGTTTTTTTTTCCACTGACCCAAGAGGGTTAACGATCTCGAAGGCATCTTGATATAGTATGAGCTTTATACTTATACCCGACTCCCCAAACAGAGCATTACTCTTGTATACAGAACCATCATTCACATCATTAAAAACATGTGAAGTGTCATCTACAGGCTTTGTACATTCTTGCCACACAATTGGGTCTTTTAGCAAAGCCTGCAAAGTCTCTTTTATTGGGATATACTGAGCAAAATGTTCCTTTCGGTTTTCATCAGTGCCTAAACTAATAGTTTGAGGATGCACATAAGATAAGTTTTTCTGGATGAGAAAATCACAATTTCCTGATTAATCCGGAAAAAATAATTTTTTATCCTTAATGTGACCATTTAGTAGCACATTAGGAGTGACTATTTCCCTCACAACATTTTAGCTTTGTATATCAATTACACTTAATTTACTGACATTACTTTTGAGAACAAAGAATGCTTCCCCTACCAAAATCGTGAGTGTGTTTTTGCTGTAAACCAGAGTCAACATGACTTATTTTAAACCAAACAATTATCTTTTACTAACACTTTCGACCATGTATTGGCCCAATTAATGCGCTTAAGAGTTAATACAGCATATTTCATAGCTGCTAATCTTTAACGAGGCTGCGCAGAAAATACAACACAAGGATAAAGTCCTTAGCAATTAGGATCACATAACGTTAGCAATTTTATTACGTAATCTCAGCAATTAGGTAACGTTAAAACTTAAAGCTAAAACTCAGCTGCAACCTAGCAAACGTAACGTCTGACCTACATTACTTTCCTTGTTTTCGGTCGTCTATTAAAATGTACACTTTGTGAGTTGCATGTTTGAACGTCGATAACTAGTTTTGAGACAAACTTTTGACGTTACCTCGCATTCAATTTTCTAAAATTCAAAACGCAGAAATTCAGATCGTACAGACAGTAGGTCAGAGGTCATTCACGGGGAAGAGTAGATGATCTCCGAAAAGTGGAACAAGGCATTTTGGCCAATTAGAGCTGCAGTAGTTTTCTGGCGCGAGCGTGCGGCTCAGAAGGTCGCAAATGACCTCTGACCTACTTTCTGTACGATCTGAATTTCTGCGTTTTTAATTTTAGAAAATTGAATTTGATGTTCCGAATTTCTTCTTCATCTTGAAAACTTGAAGCTGTATTCAGCTCCATACTCCTGAGTGCACTGCCACCTTGCAGAGTTGTTCTGATGCCTTAAAAATGATTGCTATGCAAATCGTGTTCTGAACAAAGAAGTCTGATATTTCGTTTGCAGTGGTTTTGTTGCTTAATTTTTTTGCAATTAAATTGCATGTGTCGTTTTTTGACTCATTTTACGTTTACTTCATTTTACTTCATTTACAAAATTGTAATGCACACTGTAGGCCTAAGAGACTATAAAATATGGTATTATAATTATTTATTAAGTATCCAGATTTTGGTGTGATACAGATGTACAACTATACTGAAGCATAAAGAATATCCTGTCTACTGATGGGTTTTGAAACTATTACCTAATGTAGTCAAACCAACACTCTGTTCCTTTAAAAGAATTGCATAACACAGAAAATATCAGCACTGCTTTTAAGCAGATATTAACAACTGTCCATGTTATTTTCTACCATTTATAACCATGCATAACAGCCTCACTGAGCACCTTAAAGAAAGTCCAATACTCTGTGGTGTGTTGTCTCATTTACCTTATAGTAGTGTAAAGATAAGCCAAAGAAACAATGTGAAAAAGTATGGTAGACAAAGATGGCTACTAAGAAAAAAGAAAACCTTGTTCTTAGTCAATGGAGCAGTAGTCGTGTCTCATGGATTGGTTACACTTTATTTTGATGGCTCCCTGTTGACTTCACATTGCAAATATCTGTACAGATTAATAAGTGATTATAATTAACTTTCAACTTTGATAGCTCCGTTTTTAACAGATCTCTGATAAGTGACAAGCTAAGTGGTGTCAGAAATTGACACAGCTGTTATTCATGTATTGCAAGAGGCCAGCAGGTTATTAAAAAAAAAAAAGTAACTGTTACTTTTTTTTTAAATTGTCGTTTAAAATCTGTTAAAAAACAGATATATAGTGTATTACATTTATACAGATTTTCTTTGTTAAATCATGTTACACATTTCAATAAACAGTTTATTGTTGTAATTTTAATACATGGTTTCTGTAATAAAAAAACAAACAGGGAAAACACTGTAAAATTTATTGGCAAAAACTGTAAAAAAACAACAACTTTTTAGAGTGTGGAATGAAAGACACTACTGAACGAATTGCTTCTTATTCTTACCCAAAAATACAAAATGGATAAAAAGAGTTAAAACTGAACACAATCTTGCTACTCAAGCTGTGTATGAACATATATATATATATATATATATATACTCCTTTTCCATTCTGCATTTACTTTTACTTTTACTTTCAATACTTAAGTACGTTTAAGATTTAAAAAAATTCTTTTTGTACTTAAGTACAATAAATATCACATACTTTAAGACTTTTACTCAAGTAATATTCTAAACGGTTACTTCAACTTCTACCAAAGTCATTTTCTGGTAAGATATCTGTACTTTTACTTGAGTATGGCTTTCAGGTACTTTATACACCACTGCAGGAGACAGGCAGGAGAAAACACACTCTTTTTGGCATTCAGCCTGAACCCCATCTCTGTCATATTGGCGAGGACGACATCTCGATGCCAAACCGTCATTTGCTCCGACTGGGCTCCGATCAGGCAGTCGTCAATGTAATTCAGTATGTGGAAGTCCTGGAGTCGGAGAGTAGCCAAATTAGCATCCACACACTTGGTGAAAGTGCATGGTGACAGCACTAGATCGAACAGAAGAACCTGGTATTGGTATGCTTCGCTGAAAGCAAGCCTCAGGAACTTCCTGTGTTTGGGAAGGATGGAGACATGAAAGTACGCATCCTTCAAGTCTATGGTGACGAACCAGTAATTGTAATATGTAACATTTAGGGGCAAATAAGGTACAAATATTTACCTTTTAGCTTTTGTGCACTCTCAGAAAAAAAAAAAAAAGTACAAAAGCTGTCACTTAAGGCACCAGTGTGGAACCTTTAGGTACAAAAACATACCTTTTAAACAGGTACTGCCCCAGTGACAGGTTTTGTACTTTTTTTTTTTTTCTGAGAGTGTACCTTAGGATACCACCCCAGTGACAGGTTTGTACCTTTCAGAGTCCGAAGAGTGTTTTTTTGTTGTTGTAGATTTACATTATATTTATGTTTATTCACAGGATATGATCATACTCAGATCTCTAACCTGTGTGGTGGTGTTGTCTGTATTTTGCTGACATTACAGGTCGTCCCAAATTAACTTGTGGAGATGTGCCCTTCTGAGTGTGTAGGGAGCCGGATCAGGCTCTGTGTGAGTCGGACACAGCTGTGCTGTGGAGTATGCTGGTTTGGCAAAGCTCTTCCTTTTCTGGGTGGCACGCAGATGAAGTCATGTAGAGGTAAGAGAGGTGGAATAACACTGGACCGGATCTGTGCAGACGTTATATGAGCTGTACCAGAAGATATTTCACTCCAGACAGTCTCTCAATCTCTCTGTGTGTTTCCCAACAAACACAGGCCATGTGAAAGATGATTATTTCAAAATCCATCTGCTCATGAAACACTTGTTTGCATTCTACTTATAATTTAGACATTGCTTCATAACATAACATGCAGCCGGATTGTGAAAACGCTCGTTGTTGCATTTTTGGCATTTCATTTGATTTAATCAGAGTGTTTGATGTTTGTGTCTGTGTGTCTGTGACAAAAGACAGATACCCAGATCTGTTCAAATACAGTGATATACACAGTGATAGAATATATATTAAAACTTCTCACTCTCTCGCTCTCTGATGCAATATAATAAATGTTTCCATATATAGGAAACTAGTGCTTATATCAAGTATACTGCAATATATGCATGAACCATATCTATATATTGCTACATCTAATTTTAAATTTCTAATTTATGTTTTAGCATGTAATAGCTGTATTGAGACACTCAAAATAATTAATTCCTCTTTCATGAGTTAACGCATGGGTTTGCATAAAGCTGAACACAATCATAAACTTATATCACTTTGTTTGCATAGTCAAACATTTTGTATGTAAAAACGTGTTATAGCTTATAAGAAAAAAATGTTTAAATGAAAACAAATTGACATTTTAGGATTTTTGGATAGTTGGATGTCTTGAAGTCATGAAAACATGGGTGGAAAAATGATATTAAGCGCTATATAAATAAATATTACGTATACATAATATGTATACGTTTCAATATATGAAAAGCCGCAATTCCCTATTGTAATCAGGCAGAACTGAAACAGGTGGAGTAATTAATCAAAACAGGTGAACAGAATGGACTAATCAGGGAACAAAGGAAAACTGGGTCAAGGCTGGATGAACAGAAACGCAGGGAAATCTAAACCAGAACAGAACATAAACGTGACACTTATGTATTATTCGATATATTGTAATATATTAACACAATATATTGTTATGCATATTTAAAATAGATTAAACAATATAATATATTGATCATTAATACACAAGAAAATAGATTCCCTTTCAAGGGAACTTCGAACTGCGTCCTCTAGGAGTCGCTATGGGGAATGCCTCGTCGTG
>NW_015536536.1:42260-44015 GCF_001515605.1 Sinocyclocheilus anshuiensis
GTCACTGACAGCCGTCTAACGTCCCAGGGGCGACTCCCATAGCAATATGGTAGAGTTGGTACTTAGTGCTCGCCATGGTTCCGGCTTGCACTCCCCTCAGCATGGCGGCGTGGGTATACCGTTCCCCATAGCGACCCCTAGAGGACGCAGTTCGAAGTTCCCTTGAAATAAAACGTCTCAGGTTACTTATGTAACCAGGGTTCCCTGAGTAGGGAACGAGACACTGCGTCCTCTAGGCTTCCTGCCATGCTTCGAACGCAAGCTTCAGACGAAGAAGTGAATGACATGTTCTCCCGGCGCCTATTTATACTATAATCGCACCGGTAGTGATGTCATGGGCTGTCGCCGGCCAACGTGTTGTTGGTGTTTTTTCAATGTATGCTTCAGACACGGGTCACGACGAGGCGTTCCCCATAGCGACCCCTAGAGGACGCAGTGTCTCATTCCCTACTCAGGGAACCATGGTTACATAAGTAACCTGAGACGTTTTCTTTGCATATGGTTGATAGCTATGAGACTAAATGTAATCTTACATGTATCAGTTTCAGAAGAAATCTCAGCGTTTTCTCAACCTGGGCTCAGATGTGCAAACTCTTCTCAAAATGAACCCAAACATTTCTCATCAAATAATCTGAGCTGCTCCACATTCATTTTACAACTCTAGACTCTTACTGCTTGATCTAGTGACTCATTTGTGCAGAAATGTACAGTAGGAGAAACATCCGAGAAGTTCATACTTCAGTGAAAATCAACTGAGAACTCCATCAAACCTCCTAAACTATGGAAGAGCAGAAGTTTTCATGTATGACTGAGTCGTACTGTTGTATGGATATGGATGAATGCACATTAGTGCATGTTACGAAACATCTCTCTACTGTAAGTACATGCTGTAGGTGTTTCAGCATATAGCTGACAGGCAGGAAGGGCAGGTCTTATATGTGCGTGTTTGAAACTTTACATTAGACGCTGTTGTTACAGCTGCAGTCTCCTCTGACTGACTCAGAGAAATTCCCCTTCTCTCCCTCAGTGTGTATTTGTGCATGTGCCGTTCCTCACCTGCTTCACCGGACCTTCTGTGGAGTTTGCAGATCACCATGGCAGTGGGGTTGATTGACAGCGCTGGTGGTTCGTTGTACTGAACCTTAAAAAAACAAAAAACTAAAAAAAGTACTAATCGATATTACTATTCACTGAAAAAACTGCAATAGCATTACAAATCATATTGTAGTTTTCTTTTTCCTTTCTTTTTTTATTTTTTTTTTATTTGAATATATAACAATGAATTTGTGACTTAAAAATACATTTATACATTTGAAAAGTAATAGTTTCAGAATATATTTTGGCATATGCCACATTCAAAATGTAAGTGAGATCCGCTCACCCTTCTGCCACTGAGAGTGAGTGTCTGGCTGCCTCAAGGTATGATTGTCTATTTGGAGAAGTAATCAACCCTTTAAACCTCAATTCTCAATAAATTAGAATGTCGTGGAAAAGTTCATTTATTTCAGTAATTCAACTCAAATTGTGAAACTCGTGTATTAAATAAATTCAGTGTAAATAAATAAATCTCAACAAATTAGAATACTTCATAAGACCAATAAAAAAAAAACATTGTTTCTCCACCCTTCCTCCAGACTCTAGGACCTTGGTTTCCAAATGAAATACAAAACTTGCTCAACAAATTAGAATATGGTGACATGCCAATCAGCTAATCAACTCAAAACACCTGCAAAGGTTTCCTGAGCCTTCAAAATG
>NW_015536536.1:44359-45272 GCF_001515605.1 Sinocyclocheilus anshuiensis
TTAATACACGAGTTTCACAATTTGAGTTGAATTACTGAAATAAATGAACTTTTCCACGACATTCTAATTTATTGAGATGCACCTGTATTTATCTTCATCAGACCCTCTGATCCCGCCCATCCTCCCTCTCCCTCCACCTCTCCCAATAGAAATTATGTTTTGTTTTGTATTGACTTTTGCATGGAACTCCAGTATCTGCCCCAAACAACAGCTTTTTCTACCACCCAGTCATCACCGTCTCCCATCAGCCCTGCTGTACCACCCCAGCCTCCTCTCAGTGGTGTGGCTCAACCTCTGGCCTGCTGAGAACCATGATCTCCTGGGCTGGACAAGGCCAAGTCTCCTCCTCCAGCCTCGGCAGTTTCCAATCTGCCTCGACCTGTTGCCCTGGCTCCTGCGCCTGCACTTCTTCCACCTTGGACCTTTTTCTCCCTGCCTTGTTTGTTGTCATGGTCACTCATTTGGTTGTCATTCAGTTCAGGTGTGTGTGATTTATTTATTCTTGTTTGCATGTGTATATAAGTTTTGTAATAACTTGATTACTTAAATTTGTAAGGGAATTAATTATTATTAATTCATTCAGGTTTTGATAGGACTCGGATCTGAAAATACGAAGTTCACCTGATTAAACCGATTTCAAATTTGTTATGTTACACTTTAAATCAAGGGTCGTCCAGCGAGCCGTGACCTCAGTATATTTTAACAAATTGACTATGTATTCTCCTGGCCACGGATAAATACGTTCTTTGATAATTTGTAAGCTCTTAGAGAGGTAACGTTGATCTTGGCAAAAGTTTTGACCTGGAAATCATATGACACCAAACCAAAAATTCTTTATAAATAAAACATGAATTTTATTGGCTACTCTAGAATACATCAAAACTACGCTAAAACACACATACACACAAACATA
>NW_015536536.1:45381-54344 GCF_001515605.1 Sinocyclocheilus anshuiensis
TTGAATCTCTGTTGCTGTGGGGTTTTGATCTGCGGCGTAAGTCCGTCCCACGGGTCGCTGTTCCAATCAGATGGGGCCGCGAGGCTTAGCCACGCCCAGTACTGTTCCTTATCATGCATGAATCCCATGTTTCCAGTGAGCTGTGTACGTTCTGTTTCTTTGTCTGTGACAAAAGTTTCAGTCAGGGCAGGAAGCAAGTGGTCACAAGACATGTGACAGTCACGCTGTATATCCCGTGCTTGCAGGCCTGAGGGCATCAGTTAATTTACTCATCCTTTTCCTGTTTGGACATAATGGTTCCATCCATTGGTGGTCACAAGACATCGGGGTTTCTATATGTTGTGAACTGGCTTTTCAGTCCTGATACAAAGAAAGCTTTGTTGACTCCTGATTGAATTAATTCGAAGCCTCATGATGGTGATTCAGTGGCGTATCAGTGTCCTGTTCATGAAATCCCTACAGTTTGCATGTGTATATAGGTTCTGTTCATTGTTTTCAGGTCTTGTCAATGCTATGTGTGTTGTAAGCCTTCTCTCCGTTGGGATTTACCTTCTGTGTTCTGTGGATTTATTAAAGACTGCATATCTTTATCATCGTGTTCGTGTTTGTTCATCAACGCAGTCACGTAACAATATATACAGTATATATATATATATAGAGATATATTATACTTATAATATTGCAGTATACATTAAACAAATGGAGTTCAAATAAATAAATAAAATAAAAATAAATAAATAAATTTGCTTTTAATGTACCAGTGGCCCCATTCCCTCAGAATGATCCAAACTTTCTGTTTCTCAGTGTGATGTGTGATTACACTGGAACTCTTGAATGTGGGTGGCATATTAACTTACTATGTTAGTGTTCTTACAAGAGGAATTCTTCTGTTTGTTTCCTAGAATTAAGTTCACCTGGTGACACCAAAGTCTGCTTGGCCTGTGATTATTTACTTGAGAAGGTTTGTTTGGAAGAGTAACACAGGTCCAGCTCGGTTGTCACTCTCTCCTCAGAGGGGCCATCGAACACATCAGGACATGTTCATTTCTCAAGGTACTTTACAGTGACAGAGAGCAGCATTACCCACGGAACACTCACTTTTGGAGGAAAGCATTTCCTGGGACTCATCCACGAGTGGTTTTAATTAAATCGCTAGTTATCCAACTCGTGGGTCGAGCTTTAGTGCTCACTGCACACAGGACACACTTCATGTGTTTTGTGCAACCTGAGAGACTGAGTCGCCAGGGCCCTGAAATATAATATACAAACACACACACACACACACACACACACACACCCAGCCCACCCCCACACACATTTGTTGTCTATAAAGCTCACTAATCATTTTCTCGAGGCCTAGTTTAATAATTTCAAAACCCTGTGAGTTGCCTTTCAGTCTACTGCCTACATATACAGCAAGCTTCGGAGAAATAAAACATAATACGTGATAGATTTACATGCAACACTTTACATGCAACAAATGCATGTGCAACACAATCCATTGCTCCTCACAGTTGATTCCAATAGAACCTTTTTTGGAAGCTTGTGTGACTTTATGAACTTTTTAAATCACAA
Organism: Sinocyclocheilus anshuiensis; assembly: GCF_001515605.1. NCBI lineage: Eukaryota > Metazoa > Chordata > Actinopteri > Cypriniformes > Cyprinidae > Sinocyclocheilus > Sinocyclocheilus anshuiensis. Next base: position 46,957 of record NW_015536536.1, read on the forward strand.
TATTTCCTTTTTTTAAATCAGAATTGTGAGATATAAACTAAGAATTGCAAGATATAAGCTCATGATTGTGAGGGAAAAAAGTCATAATTGTGAGATTGTCACAATTAATTATTTTTTTTATTTTATTATTCTGTGGCAAACACAAGCTTCCATAGACTTTAAGCTTTAACATGTTGCAATAGAAAAAAATTAGTTATTTTTATAGTCAACAGATATTTGTTCAGGTTTTAAGCAAAAACTTTCTAAATTAAATTTTGTTTTTTTTCAGAAAACAAGACTTAATGTCTTATGTTACTGTGCAAATATATATGTGTTGATTTAAGAATGTTTACATATTTGTACCAGAAAATAAGACAAAAATACCAAGTTAGAGAATCTTTTTTTGCACCTTATAGGATCTGGTAAAAACAAGGCATTCTATCTTAAAATGCAGCATAATTATGCTTACATTTTGGAGCAGTAATATTTGGAGTAACATATGATGCATTAAAATACTGTCTACTAGGCGGGTAGGCAACTCACTAGGGTTTGGAGTTCCCTTTTGAGGAACTTGAGCTGTGTCATAAAATGACACTTTGGGGAATGCCTTCGGTGTGCAAACGTCTGAGGCACGTGTGAAACTAGTCCAATTCTGATTGGCGTTACGTCATGACGTAGCGAGTGACATGGTATGGATACAAAGGGTCACCGGTACTCAACAAAGATAGCCTTTTGCTCTTCAGCAAGCGCTCTGTGTGCGCTCTGTCTGTCCTTTTGTGTTGTTGTCGTAATCAGGCATGATTCTGTTAGTCAGCAAACAATACAAGTGTATCCTGTTGCACAAGCACGAACATAAGAGAATGGTGAGTAGACAGCAGTTTAAGTGGTGTGTGCCTCCCTGCCCAAGATACATCACGGGCGGGGATACACATGAGCTTTGTGTATACTGCTTGGGTGCGGACCATACATGGTCTTGCATGTATGCTCTTGCTCTTGAGGGGGCTGCTTGTGTTGACTGTGAACAGCTGCCGCTCAGAACCGATTCTGATTGGCGTTACGTCATGACGTAGCGAGTGACATGGTATGGATACAAAGGGACACCGGTACTCAACAAAGATAGCCTTTTGCTCTTCAGCAAGCGCTCTGTGTGCGCTCTGTCTGTCCTTTTGTGTTGTTGTCGTAATCAGGCATGATTCTGTTAGTCAGCAAACAATACAAGTGTATCCTGTTGCACAAGCACGAACATAAGAGAATGGTGAGTAGACAGCAGTTTAAGTGGTGTGTGCCTCCCTGCCCAAGATACATCACGGGCGGGGATACACATGAGCTTTGTGTATACTGCTTGGGTGCGGACCATACATGGTCTTGCATGTATGCTCTTGCTCTTGAGGGGGCTGCTTGTGTTGACTGTGAACAGCTGCCGCTCAGAATGTTCCGCACCCGCCTGGCTGTGTTTGATGAAGCACCCCAGGCTCACGCTCACCGAGGCTCGGGTCCCACGTTCGCCGAGGCCGTGTGGTGTCTGATGTCATGGGGATTGCAAGTGGAGCTGGCAGGGGAGTTTGAGACTGCTTCGGCAGTTTACCTATCACCAGACATTGTGTCATCCCTCAAAGCCCCGACACTGCCCACCAAACCCTGCCGTACTACATCTGTGTTGGTGGGCAAAGCATTCATGGGGGTGGGTCAGGCTGGTACGTGCTTCCACACTATGGATTTCATGCAGGCGTACCAGGCCAACCTACTGAAAGAGCTCTATGAGGGTAAGAGAGTCGGGCCTTACAATATTAAAAAACTACGTTGGGCTGTCGAGACCATCCTGGCTATAGATAAGAGGGGTTATCCCTGAGTTAGCGTCAGAGAAACATGTCATGCTAAATATGACTTTCATGTTGACCATTATGTCCCTCAAGCGAGTTGGGGACCTTCAAACTTTGTATGTCGCTCTTTCCTGCTTGGAGTTTGCTCCTGGGAGAGTGAAAGCCATACTTGAATATATACTGTCTACTCTAGACAAACACATTTGTGAACTTCGTCTTAAATTCTCTATTTGTTTTTCTCTCTGTATTCATGTCTTCCTCACTCTCTAACGCACACAAACACACTTGCATTAAATTTCTCATTCTCCGCCAAGAGGCTTTCCGAGGCTCCAGAGGCGGAGCTACACGTTCATGCATGATAACACAATGAGAGAGAAACCTGACTCTCAGATCTGAAGGATGGAGCTATGGAATGAGGGGGAAAGATCTTTCAGATCCAGGTCTCCTACCGTCAGCCAAGAGCCGCATTCCTGTGTGGGTCATGGGTGTGGGGCTGGGTCAGCTGGGTTTCATACCCTGGGCGGAGAGTCAGTGAGCTGCTCTTTTTCCTTCCCTCTTGACATTTCCATCTCTCACTCTTAGCCCACAGATGGGATGTTTGTTGAGGTTTGGATGAAGCCCTTGACCGGGATCGCTGCAGACCACCAGCACTCCTCCGGGGCTAAGCTCATGTTTACCCAGGCCGGTCTGGGTGAGTCTCGGGAAAGAGCAGCAGTCTGACACTGCGAGATTCAGTCATCAGAATCTGGAGGAAGCACGAGTCAATGGGATCATGGCTGAAGAGAAAGACACAAGGCATTACAAAGCACTAAAACAGATTTCTGAAAGAGTTCTCATTCCTGTCAAGGAATGTTCACAGAATTTAAGCATAATTTAGAACCAATTCAAATGGAATAAAACAGGAATCCAATGAGAAATAAATAAAATACTACTGGATTAACATAAATCCCAATTTAATTTTTTTATCAAGTAGGATTATATTTAATTCTTATTGGATTCTAGTTTATTTCCATTAAACAATCCATTAATGTTCCTTGAGGATTTTTTTTCACAATTGAAGCATTAACTTTGTGTCAGATTTTTCTCCCAATGAAATCAGGGTTATTATTGTTAACTAAAACTCTAACCATAAAAAAAAAAAAACCCGAATTACTTAAAATAAAATAAGCATTGACCAAAATAAAAATAAAAACCTAGCTAGCTGACAAGGCAACATACCTCATTTTAGTTTAGTTTAGTTTAACCTGAAGTACTAAAACAACTAAAATTAAACTAAAGTTTATGTTTAAGTTCATCTTGATCTCTGATTTTTGATTGCAAATCTTAGCACAGTTTGAGACATTGCTGAGATCTGAAATTCTAGATAAGATACATTTGGGATTAATGGGCTCTTTTTCTCAGAAGACACATCCGAGAAGCAGCAAAATTTTATCTTCCTATGAGATGATGAGATGTCATACATTGTGTGTTAATACTCACAGTTGGAATGTGGCTCGTTGAATCTTCCAGTATCATGACATCATGTGTTATGCAAGTGTGTGATCCTCTGATAATGTGCTGTGACTTCAGTCTGGTGAACGATAGACTGATGCTAGATGGATTGCAGCACTGTGGTGTCGTGCAACCAATCAATTATTCAATTATCCAAACCAAAGGAGGTATTTCACAATATTCCCAAAAGTAGGATGAAGACATTAAAAACTTGAGCCTGAAAAGCATTTGGCTGCAGTTCATGAGGGCGAATGATAGGAATAGTAACTTGAGTGAAGGGAGTGACTCTGGTACAAACAAACTCTGTCATTTTTGGTGGGGTTTGGTATGAGAAGACCATCTGAAATATTTGATTATTACTTCTCATGAAGTCATAGTCAAATTATTCCAGAAAAGAAATACATTAATGAATGATTTTCTTGTATCACAACCAAGTGGCCGATATGCATGTGCTGCAGTGTGTGCCTGAGGAATACAGGGGAAGAACTGCACAGGACTGCACATTTGGATTGATGCCGCATGTCCTCATGATGTTGTGCCACCTCTAATTTCTCTCATAAACATGCAACATTTTCAGACAAAGTTTAATGTGCTTACCAATAAATCAGTCAGGGATGGGCAGTATTTCAGATACATGTATTTAAAATACGTATTTGAAATACAAAATACTATTTTGTATTTAAAAGACTTTGGAAAAAAAATCAAATGTATTTTGTATTTAAATACATTTAAGATTAGTATTTTTGTATTGTCAAAATACATAAAATACTTTGTGCCAGTCAACCTCTTTATCAGGGTGCTGATTTCATTCATCAACTAGTTCAGAAATGTACCCTCCCCCCAACATTCATCACGTGAGCTGCAGCTGTACAACTCCATCCAGCATTGAGTGAGCGACTTTTCTGGAATAAGATAAGGTGAGGATGTCATGCTCAATTGTACATGTTGATTAAAGTTAAAATAGTGCATCATTCAGATTTGCCGTCAGTTAACATGAAAGAATAAAAGAGCACTGACAAGGGGAAAAATAGCGTTAGCCAATCAGTTTTAATAGTTAATCGGTTGTTGTTTTTTTATCAACTAGCTTGTCAAATCAACCGCTTTATCAGGGTGCTGATTTCATTCATCAACTAGTTCAGAAATGTACCCTCCCCCCAACATTCATCACGTGAGCTGCAGCTGTACAACTCCATCCAGCATTGAGTGAGCGACTTTTCTGGAATAAGATAAGGTGAGGATGTCATTGTCAACAGTACTTATCGATTAAAGTTAAAATAGTGCATCATTCAGATTTGCCTTCAATTAACACGAAAGAATAAAAGAGCACCGAATAGTTTTAGCCAATCAGTTTTGATAGTTAATCAGTTGTTGTTTTTTATCAACTATTGTCAAGTGTGTTTAAAGCATTACTGCATGTTAGGCCTGGGTAATATGACAATACATATCGTGGCGATGATATAAAATGTGAATCGACTGAAATTTTTATAAATCGTTTACATAGATAGGCCTATCGTGGTAAGCAATTATACAGGTGCATCTCAATAAATTAGAATGTCATGGAAAAGTTCATTTATTTCAGTAATTCAACTCAAATTGTTTTTCCACGACATTCTAATTTATTGAGATGCACCTGTATATCCGTGCAGCTTTTAGTGGACAGGAATTATGGAACGTTGGAGTGGAAAAAGAAGCATGAATGAATGAATGAGCAATAGAATGTGATGTGCTTGGTGCAGAGTGGAATGCCGACAAGTAGGCCTACACTTTTGACTTAAAGGCCCTTTCACACGGGACGCGGCAAGCGGTGGAATCATCATGCAGCTCCCGATTTCTGTCGTAGTGGAAGCGTTTTGTGCAGTTGAAGCCTTGTTTATTCTTTCGTCTGGCTTTACGCCGCAAACCTGCTGACTGCCCGCTCCTCCCTAAACAGACAAGGTTTTATACTTGATGCGCTCGCCGTTGTACGATTCTGTGAAACGACAGGGGGCAACTCGGAGTAATTGTTCTCCAAACCATCAGAAAGCAGCAGTGGTAGGAAGCAGTTTGCAGAGTAGTTTGTCAAACAGTCGTTTCGTGAGAAGTTTGTGAATAAATGGATTTTTTCACACATAAACTGATTAGGTTGTGGGTAATTTTGGAGGACACGTGTGGAAATGTTTTTGAGTACATTTCTTAAAGGGGTGGTTCATTGCGATTTCACTTTTTTAACGTTAGTTAGTGTCTAATGTTGCTGTTTGAGCATAAACAATATCTGCAAAGTTACGAAGCTGAAAGTTCAAACAATTTAATTTGTGAAGACACTGATGAATGGTTCACCACAAACAAATCTTAAGGTTTTGGTTTTATCGTTCGTAAAAATAAATAAATACATAAAAAACCTTTGAGCAAATAGTGTTAAAAGCTATCTAAAGGAATTCTAATTTTAAAATGTACATTTTATATAAACTTTCTCATTTGAATAAACTTTATATACAACAAAATAAACATAACATTAAATAAATATGCCTTTTTTTGGTAGTTTTGTATTTCCTACAGGGCAGGGGAAGGGAAGAGGTATGTAAAATGAAAACAAAAGTTTCTAAGCAGTTGTACACATCAAAATGTGTGTTTGTTTGGTCCAGATAGATTTCAGCTTATAGGGATACCTGCACTGAATGGCCAATTTCACATGTATGCTGTGTATTTTCAAAATACAAAATACTGTATTTGTATTTAAATACATTTCTCCACACAGTATTTTGTATTTGTATTTAAAATTTTCCACAGAGGAAAAATTACCACACCACTCCAGTCCATCAGTTAGTGTCTTGAGAAAACAAGATTATGGAAGATAATGGACTCTCATTCTGACGGCACTCATTCACTGAAGAGGATCCATTGGTGAGCAAGTGATGTAATGCTAAATTTCTTCAAATCTGATGATGAAACAAACTTGGATGGCCTGAATCGTGGATGGCCTGAGAGTGAGTACATTTTCAGCAAATTTTCCATTCCTTTAAATCAAACTGAATTAATTTAATTCTGTAGGACCGATAACTCACCTGTGAAAGATCAGCAGCAACTCTGGAGGATGCTGAAACTTATGGAGGGATAGTAATCTGAGTCCAGTCAATAAAGGCATGGACAGGCTGGTAACACTCAGACGTTAATGGACTGTTTCCGATGTCATGTCACTGACCATCAAACCATGCCTCATGTGTGTCTGAGTAAACACAGATGCTCCGAGAGAGGAATGGATTTCAGGATGATGAACATAAGAGGATCAGCTACAGGTACTGATCCGGCTGCTCAGGACAAGATCTTCATTATCAGCAGTGCTATTTGTGAACATGAAAAGTTTGACTTATAAGAGCAGGGCTTGACGCTTAAGTTGAAAGACTTTAGGAGCGCATTAAAAAACATTAGGGGCACAATGGAAATGTTTCATATGTATTATTCCTTAATATATGATTTACTTTATTAGAATACAAAAAGTACACTATTTTTATATATACAGTATTTATGCTTCAAAGTGTATTTAATAATTATGTAATTATGTATAGGCCTACTTAAAAAAACAACAACAACAAACAATTAAAAACTGTTCATAAAAAAAATTATAAACAGGCCCGATGTAATGTGGGGTTTGGGTTTTGTTTTTGTTTCATGTTCATGTCCATGTCTTTTATTTTGTAATTGTTTCCTGATGTTAGTGTCATGCTTCCCTTGCCTCATGTCTCTCTGCCTTGTGTATGTGTCATGTTCTGATTGGTTCATTGTCTGCTATAAGTAGCCCTCATATTGCCAATGTTTTTCATGGTGTATTGAAGTTGTAACCCGCTGTCGGTGAGTCTAGTCTTTTTGTGCCTCGTCAGATCTGTTCATGCCTCGTCAAGTCTGTTCATGCCTCGTCAAGTCAAGTCAAGTCTGTGTATCTTGTTTGGATGTTTGGATCACTGTAAATAAAACTGCACTTGGGTTCTCACTATGCTCGCCTTCAGTGGCCTGCCCTGCTATGGCCAAGGAGGCCGTTCTTGAACTCACTGTCTATCCTGTCACGGCCATGGAGGCCGTTCATGAACTCACTGTCTGTCCTGCCATGGCCAAGGAGGCCGTTCA
>NW_015536536.1:54678-67974 GCF_001515605.1 Sinocyclocheilus anshuiensis
TGTTTGGATCACTGTAAATAAAACTGCACTTGGGTTCTCACTACGCTCGCCTTCAGTGGACTGATTCGTTACACCCGAAATACATGGGGACTCTTATTTTGAAATGTCTGTCTTTGCAGCTGCTCATTCAAAACGAGGGCGATTAAAATATGCACATCTGCAGCATATTACAGTATAAACACAAAGTAAATATTGTAATAAACACGGACATAATGGCTTTTGAAATTTAATAATCACATTTGGCTGTGTCACAATCCTGTTTATCCATTCCCACATGTAAAACATCTAAAAATGATAATTAAGATTTTGTTATACCATTTAAGATGTTTAAGACTTTTTATTACCTACATTTCATAAAACTGAATTTTCTTAGACTTGTTGAGGACTTGTTTTATTCACACACATTTAAAAATACATTTTACAGTTTGTTCATCTATTTATAGTCGCAAATGCAAGTGAAATGTGCACAGTGTTGGGCTCTGAAATGCATCTGATCAGCCTGCAGGTCAAAGGTCAGGTCTTGTACTTCACATCTGCATGGATAAATGCATGTTCAGCAACAACATCTCTGAAAATGACTTTCATCATTTTATGATGAGACCATGAAGAATAAAGACACAAATCGCAATAACAGAACTACTAGCTTGTAGTTTTACATACTAGGCTACAGTTTCAAAATTCACAATTAATAAAGTAAAACATTCCAATGCCATTGTAGTGCTCATATAAATATCTTGGCTAAAATAAGCAGATTTCCCTCAGTGCAGGACTCTTGGGTCAGAACAGATGTATGCTCAGAAATCCGCTTGTTCATGTGTAATGTTTCAACCATCTGTTTGGGCATAACACTGGCATTTCACATTTCAGACGTATAAGTGAAAGAGCAGACACGCAAACCACATAGGCTTTACTTATCGTGCGTTAGACAGCATTCTGATTTCCTGAGAAACAGTAGTTTGGCCTTGTTTCTCAAATATCACCTGAGGACTCACCAAATGGGCTTCTTCCTACAAGCGCTGATGTCTGCGACTCATTAGTGGTGTTAGTTAAGTCACTTATCTCTAGTGTTCATAGTGCTCATAGTCAAACCTGAGGGCTCAAGCCATATCTATATAATGGAGGATCACAGAAACACCCTAGTTACCTGCATACTAACACCATAGCAACAACTCAAAACACACGAGCATGTACACGTACATTTTCTTTATAGAACCATTGATTTTCTAAATTTAAATCTAGAAATGTAGGTACAGAATACACAAGTGACCACCTAAAGTTCCCTAGCAACCACCTAGCAACACTCTAGCAACCTCTAAGGACATCCTAGTAACCTCCCAGATTCCCTAGCAACCACCTAACAACATCCTATCAACCACCCAGTACACCCTACTGATTATTCCTATTTCTAATTATTCCCAGAATACCCTAGCAACCACCTATCAACCACTAAGAACACCCTAGTAACCACACTATTGCAATGACTTAGCAACGCCCTATCAACCACTGAAAATACCTAGCAACCAAATAGAGCAGACTAGCAGCCACCCAGAATGCCCTACCAAACACCTAGCAATGCATATCAACCCTGAGAATACCTGAGTAACCACCCAGAAAGTTCTTGCCATGTAAAAAAACATCAAACATAGAACAACCTCTGTTTTTCTCATGTGGTTCCTCAGATCCAATCAAAATCTTGCTAAAACTCGCCTAGAAGAACTTTAACCTTCTATACAGCCGAGGCTCAATGCGCTCACGTCCAAGTTTATTTTGTCATGAAGAGAAAGTTCAGCCAACATTCTTGCATCCCCTAAAGAGCAGACAGTTTGTCTACAGCACAAGCTAAACAACAACACGGCTCAATGGAGACGACCCTCAGGCACATTATTTGCAGGTTCTCTTTGCAGTAACCAGAGATCAGGAATGCTAACCACAGCGGTTTGGTTTCACAATCCACAGCTAATTGTTCTAGTGTTTTTCTGATGGAGATCTTTACCTCTGACACCATAAAACTGGCATCCAGAAAATTGCATAGTTTGTTATAGAGAGGACCAGAACTAATTAAACCAGTATGACATCAAAATACATAGATTTAGTAAGTCAAAAAATGAAATTACTGTCATCATTTACTCGTTCCAAATCTGTATGGCTAACTTTCTTCTGTGGAACACAAAAGCAGATGTTTATCAAAATGTTCATGCTGCTCTTTTCTTTTTGACAGAAATGTAGCATAAAAGTACAATAATGATAAAATAGTTGTAAATATTAACTTTTACAAAAGTGATTTATATATAAATAGAAAGCATATTAAATGCAAGTAAAGTGTCTAATATTTCAAATAACTTTTGTGAAAATGTGGGTGAAATGATTATTGCCATTCAGCGTAATAGATATATTTATGTAGAAATTAAACAACATATTTATTCTATATTATACGTAATAGATATATTTATGTAGAAATGAAACCTATTTATTCAACATATTTATTTTTTAAATGATTAAATCATTTTAAATGACTAAACTTTTTGATGACGAATGGGTAAAACCTAGTGGTTTGAAGGATAGTGGCAAAGATTGGTAAAGATATAAAATGACAGTTAATTAGTATCTTAGTGGCTGAACTGTGATCCCTGTGACTGTGACTCTTTTAATGTCATCTATTGATTCTTCTTCTAAATATGCCTGACAAGATTTTTTGGTATATGAACTATTGAACTTTTATTGTTTTGATGCTTGAAATCCCTTTTTCATCTATTACTCAGTACAGTATGTCTGTGTGAGTGTGTGAGTGTGGTTTGAGTAGAAGATTTTCAGAGAATAACAACTTAAATTAAATTTTTTTTTTTTTTCCCACGCAAAGCGATTGTAGGCATTGTATGGAAAGGAGTGTGTGGCTGAACTATTTTAAGCTGATTTTTGTGAGATTTGCTCACGTAAAGTCTCAGACTGCTGAGACGGAACATTATTTCTCACATCCCCTTTAATTGTTCGTTTCTCACTGCACACGCTATTCTTAGAAATCCCACTTACTGCAGAAAACGTCTCTAGGTTACGTATGTAACCATGGTTCCCCGGGGGAATGAGACGCTGCGTCGAAGTCGCTTTGGGAATGCCCTTGCGTGACCGCGTTCTGAAGCACGTGTCAAATCAGTCCTTTTTTTAAAAATACATATATAAAAATATATATATTTTTGCTGTCCAATGGTTGCTATATGTATTACCCTCCATTTTCCTTTGTCAGTCTGTTATATAAAAAGTACAAATCTGTCATCATGATTTGAAACCGTTGGGGTTGTTTTTACAAAAATGAAGAAGCATGACTCTCCTTAATAGCCTCCAAGAAAAACATCTTTAATATTTATGGCAAAAAGAAAGAAAAAACAGGCCAATTTTTCCAATGAGACACGAGCAGCTGCGGAAAAATGCACTCCTCTCTTCTAGGCATCTCCAAAAGGCTTCAATGTTTACTTTTCCTGAAAGTACGGTGACAGACATTCCCTCTCGCCGGCTTGGCGGTGACTTGTATTTGGCTCTAAAGGCCAGTGTCACTCATCAAGCAAACACACACGCAGTTAAGCATAAGATAATGAGCCAAAACTGCATTTGCATTGGCATCTGTGACATGCAGTGCAGAAAAGATTCATCCAAAGCTTTGGGGTTTGTAAGAACATCCTGAGCGTTTCCCAGTTTACCCATCATGACCAAGTTCACATCGAGACACCTCATCATCCTCTCCAAACCAGTCATTTTTCTTTGAACTTCAGCTCTTTCTTTGAGACTAACTGAACCATCAGCACCCAATGAGGAATCATTTCCAAGAAAGACGTATCAAAACACTCATGGCCCCACTCTGACCTGTCCATCCCGTCTGAGACGTGGGAGTCACCCGCAGCAGGAGGTTCTGGACAGATTCATGGATTAGTTTGCTCTAAAAAAGTGACTCTGTTTATTGATTCAAGACTTCAGATGTGGTTCTAGCTACAGTATTTCTGAAAACAGAGCCTGTTGTTTTCTGCGGGTCTTTCAGCTTGATAATCACTCTTGATGGTCAGTGAGCACGGTGGAGATTGAGCCTGTCGTCAGGAATATATCATCAGCACTTTATTGTAAAGCACTTTGTAACTTTATTGTAAAGCACTCTTTTGGCTTTAAAAAAGTACTGTCTGGATTTACTGAAGACATGCAGTGAAAAATTAGCACTGAAAAGGCTTGGACAGTCATTTTGTGTTTGACTTTATTGAATATGCATTTGTCGGAGTGTCCCTTTCAGATGCAACATTTATGGGAGGAGAGTATTTAAATGAATCACGCAACATGATTTACTTAGGTTTGCAGTAGTCAATTTACTGGTATTTGTGCCATTACTTACCTCCCCAAAAAAGCATATCTTAACCCATTTCGCGCTTGACATGGCTGCGATTGTTGCTGCAGCAAACAGAGCGCACGTGTTACAAGGGAGAGAATTATTTCCACTAGTAGTATATATATTTTTTTATTTTTTGGAATGCCAGAGGATTAGCATCGGTTCTGCTTGTTGGCGACCTTATGTTAATTTGCGCTGCCCTTGGTAGATAGCGTTGGTCATTATGGAATATCTGCCAATAGGGTCATAAAAATAAACTTGCTTTCCCTTTGAATTAAGTTTATTTGTGTGACCCTATTGACAGATATTAGTTCTTATTTTGATACATTTTTCAGAAAACAAGACTTAATATCCTTTGCCATCGACCTACTCAAATAAATGGTCTTGTTTTAGGATTTTTTATTTATTTAGTTATTAAATATTTATAATGGAAAACAAGACCTTAGCGACAGCCTATCAATCAACTTGCAACCAACTACAACAAAAACAATTACCTGACATGAAGCATCCTGACAAAAAAGGACCAAGAGGTATTTATTACTATATTTTTTGAACGTGCTACTGTACTGATACCATGTTTTTGGACATGTACCATGGTATTCTCTGAGAGAGCAGTGGTTTTCAACCTTTTTGACTCCAACACAATATCTGAAGATATTTCCAGTACACTATAAAACATGATGTTTTAAAGTTATAATTAAAACAAAGATTACCACAGTATGTTATACAAGAAAATACTGTTTAAGTCTAAGTTTCTACTTTAAAATGTCATGTTTAATTCAATGTGATACTTGTCATCGCAATTATTTGTGAAATTTACTAGCAATTTCTGAGAGACACCATTTTTTCAATATAGTTCTCCTAGAATAACAAATTTGCTTTTTTAAAAACTGTTTTATTCATATACTGAATTAATATAGTTAATTTAACATATTACATGAATTAACCACAATTAATTTTGTTTCCAGAAATTATGTTCTGTGTTCTAGAACTGTATGTTCCTCAGAAAAAGAAAAAAAAAAGTAATTTAGGGCATATAAAAATAAATATTTTATTTAATATTTAATTAATATTTCATAATTAATATTATCAGAATATTTTTAATCATTTATTTTAGATTATTTTATTATATTAATAATAATGTATTAATACAATGATTATTATATTAATAAATAAATTAAATATGATTCCAGTTTACATTTTGATTTTATGTGTTTATTTTTAATGTTTTATTTGACATTTATATTCTTTTAATATATTAATAATAATGTATTCATAATTAATTTATTAATATAATTTCATAATTTAAAAGCATGATTTTAGTTTACATGCATTTATTTTTAGCATTTGAATTTAGATTATTTTAAATTATTAATAATAACCTATTAATTGAAATGTTATGCAGCCCCCCTGACAGTTTTCCCCCTAGTGGGCCCCGGGTCCCTGGTTAAGAAGCACTGCCTTTGAGTATCATATAAACCACTACAGTACTTTATTGTATAAAACTGAAGCTTTCCTCAGCTTTGTTGGTTTGATGCATACATCTTGAAATAAGAGTCAGAAAGTCCCCGTCTGACCACAATGAATGCGCTGAATACCTGCTCTTATAAAACATCAGTGTCTGCCCTGAAGTTCTTCATCTCATCTCGACCGTGACATCCTGCTGCCGACTGGAATGATCAAATGACTCACCGGTTGCTTTCTTGACATCTGCCTCCTGCTGACAGGAAACCGTTTTATGAGGCCTGGAAGTTTATTCTTGGCAGGATCAAACACTGACTCACTGACCACAGTTCATCTAATTTGACCTTACTTCACTTCAGCGCTGACCACTGCAACTGCTTACCAACTGTGTTCCATTGTGTAAGTATGAAACTACCTTCCGGTTTAGGGGAAAAAAAAATCGTTTTTAGTGGTTTTTACTCTAGATCTTTCCCGTATGACATTTAAGTTTAATGGCTTTAACAGGTCATATCATAATCAGACAAATTAATCTCCATTTAATTCAGTTTAATAGTCCAGAGAACCCTACTGTGATGTTGTCCTTCTTTAATGAGGACGTGTGAGGAAATACCAGATCTCAAACTCAGAATAAGTCACTTTGCATGGCTGAAATATTTACTTTCAAACTACAGTACATTTATGTCATCAACACAAGTACCACAATAAGCGAAGTACCTAGGTAACGAGTCAAAAGAGAACAAAAAGGAATTGGCACTTGCGTTTCTCCGACTGCTGCAGACTCATTGCAAGAATGCCGGTGAAAGCAAAGAGTGTGATCTTCTCAACGGTAACTTCTGTGGAGACAACAGCAATAACACGCCTTCCTGTAGCTCAATCACTAGAGCATGGCATTAGCAACGTCAAGGTCATGGCTTCGATTCCTGATAAATTGTGTACCTTGAATGCAGTGTCGCTTTGGATAAAAGTGTCTGCCAAATGCAAAAATGCAATGAGAAATGCATTATGCCATAAATGTTACATAATCAACAACAGTTCATGTACATGTTACACAACATCCCAAAGTCACAAAAATCAATACCATTATAAACAATGGAATGATGTACAAGTGCCTGATGTCTTTGTAAATAGCTTTCACACCAACCAAAGGAAACAAACTTTGTCAAATTGGCTTTCACAACAAAGGCTCAATAAAATGCCCTTAAAGTAAGACAGGTAGTTTCAAACCAGACCCCCTTTTATGTACATTAAATACCAAGATAAACACTAAAATATTTCAGTATGCAAAAATTATGTTTCAAAGTTGTAAAAAAATGAAAAAAGAAGAAGAAAACGAAGAAAAATAAAATACTTTTTCAGACTTTCTATTTCTGAGACAATATTGTTTTAAAGGAAACCCTTAAATTCAGTGTTTATTTAAATGTATTTATGCAAATCATCTTGCTTTCAAACTTTTTAAAATTAATCCATTAAATGAATTAATTTAATATTACATTAATTAATCACAATTCATTTTGTGATTCCAGAAGTTATGTTCTGTATTCCAGAACTGTATTAATTCATTTTGTATTAATGTATTAATTAACTTGTATTAATTTTAAGATATTTTTCAGATGTGTTTTCAGGGATTTTGTCTTTAATATCAGTGTTTAATATGAGTGTTCTGTCTTTCTGCATTGGCAGATTTTTTTTTTCAGTTGTTGAAGTATTAACAAGAGAAAACATTTATATTGATGTATTCCGCATTTGACACTTTTTTCCAAAAAGATTTACATTTTCAGTTCATGCATTTCCTGGGAATTTAACTCATGATCTTGATGTTGCTATTATTTGCTCCACTGTTTGAGCTACAAAAAAATATATAAAATCTACAAAATAAACATGTTCAGGACTCAATAAATAAATAACATATCTATTGCAGTGTTTCTTCTCAGGTCAATTTGTCTAGCTTTAAGACATTTTCACTGGAAACCACATCAAAAAAGACTAATTAAAAACTAATTGGAAAGTCATGTTTTTGCATTGCCTCATCTAGAGAAAGACAATTCAAGAAACAGAATTCAAGCACAGTTTGCAGCAAGCCTGATTAGTTTTGTGGCTGATTAAGAGCCATGTAAACATTCATCCTCAGTTCACATCTGCTGATATTCAAACGTCTTCCCTGAACTTTTCCAGTGATCTCACTGCACTGCAGTGCTAATCAGACTGTTGACCTGCTGACCCGAAGCAGACAGTCACGACCTGCAGATGCCAGATGCATTATAGAATTTGACACTGAACAAAAGAAACATCAAGTGATCATAATATATACTCATAACACTCAAAAATACTTAGGCCTAAATTTAAGATTTATGTTTTTGAATTGCATATAACATTACACAGTTTTAACATAAACAAACTAATGAACGTAATGTGATGCATTTTTGTCAATCATAAATAAATGAAACAGGTAACAAAAAGTAAGAGTTCTGTTGGGCCAGCACTAATTATATAGGCAGAGCAGGCAATTGTCTAGGGCCTCAGGCTTTGAGATGGGGGCCTCCATAACATCCGCTATACGCTAGTCCACCAGTCAAGACAGGCAGCAAAATACTAGAATCATTGTTCATTGGATATAGTTGAATTGTCACTCACCTGTAATTAAACCAATTAATGTTGCTGTTTCAAAGCAGGTCCCCCTTCTGAATGTTTGCCGTAATGAACACCTCCTTCTGGTTCTACCTGTTATGTCGATCAGCGTCATTTCTGGACAGATCATTCACTGGTTTATTACGAGTTTAAAAGAGTGCAAGCGCTGTTGACGCGCCCTGACCCGACGCTTGAATTTGTGCGTACAATGAATGACATTGTGTCAGGAGCTGACTTGCAAAATAGCAAAACATAGACTTTGAATAGAGTTTGTATTCAACGTCAAAAAGCAAATACATTAGAACAGTTTTTTTTATTGTTTAAAAAAAAGAACTTCAGATTTGTGTATCTTCTAAATTTTGCTGATGATTACATTACTGCTCTAACATAACTCTTAATTTCAGTTTTAACTAAGTAGAAATTAACTTCTTTTCTGCTTAGTAGTGATTATCTCTTTCACTTCCACTTGATTTGTGTGTATAGTGCATATTTAATGTAACAATGCAATACATAATATCATATTATTAATATTAATGATATGACATTATCCCAGCTAGGAAAAAAACAAAAAACAAATAAATAAATAAATATATACACTGAACAAAATTATAAACGCAACACTTTTGTTTTTGCCCCCATTTGTCATGAGCTGAACTCAAAGATCTAAGACTTTTTCTATGTACACAAAAGGCCTATTTCTCTCAAATATTGTTCACAAATCTGTCTAAATCTGTGTTAGTGAGCACTTCTCCTTTGCCGAGATAATCCATCCACCTCACAGGTGTGGCATATCAAGATGCTGATGAAGTGGTATTCAGGAACTGTGAATAAATTACAGAACAAATGACTGCAAAATAACAACAAAAACAATAATAATAATAATAATAATAATAATAATAATATCATAGCCATAATAATATCATCAACAAACAAAAAATAGATTACCTTAGATAAAGTTTGATTAATATGTACGTACAGTACCGGTCAAAAGTTTGGACACATTACAGTTTTTAATGTTTTTTGAAAAAAAACAGTAATATTCATCAAGGATGTGTTAATTGATAAAAAAAAGTGATAGTAAAGATTTATATTTTTATTTCTGTCAGAAAGACTCTAGACTTTTACATGGTATTTATTCCGTAAAGTGTTAACAGATGGTGGTGAGTGAGTTACAATAATTAGTAAATAGTTGTATAGAAAAATTATTTGGCATAGGCCCGTCCTTTGATCAAATCCTGGGGATGCAGATTTGGCTGATCCTGCCTGAAGATGAAGGCAGGGTCGGAGCCTACCCCCAAAAGAAGTGTGAATTGATACCCACCAGTTGAGGCTTTTCTTTATTGATATCCTAAAATTAAGTCAAAAGATTAGCATTAAATTTTATGAAAAGGCATAATTAATATAAATTCATAAACAAATGACTGTATGAGCTATGTTATGACAGGCCGCATTATGCCATTTAACGCAAAGGCAGCATAGTTGTTCATGTAATGAGAAAAGCCACGATAGGCCAATGTTGTGAAGGGCCAGGATAGGCTAAGTTAAATAAACAATAATATTCAGACTTACCTGATGGTGGCACTGGGCCATATTGTGCAAAGGCCATTGTGTAATGTGAAGCCTTGAAAGGCCATGTAAAGTGAAGACCCCGACAGGCTGTGCAGCGTGGAGGCCTTGACGGGCTGATGAGAGGCCATATTAGGCCGATTAACACATTAGGCCGATTAACGCAGATAGACCACGTAGGTCATGTTACGTAGAAACCACAGTAGGCTGGGTTACAAACACAAAGAGTGTAAATACCGGTAATAAAATGAATATAAATAATCTTGGGCTTAACTCCCGCAAATGCTTGAAAGACTCTGCAGACAAAACTCCATCTAACCATTGGAACCCAACGAGTGAACCCCCAAAAGAAAATAAACCAGATCACATGACACGAAATTAAAGAAATACTAAGAAAGCATGGGACACAGAATGAAGATTGATAAATAAACCTTGTGGAACAATACCCTTGCAGAAGGCTAAGAACACTTATTTTACAGCAATGCCTTACTAGCTAATTGAACTTTAGCTAGCTATTGAACCCTTAAAAGCATTGTTTAAAGAAAACCCTTGCAAGAGGAAAAGATATGCCGTTTTGTGAATAAAATGATGAAAACACAATAGGCCAGGTTACATAAACGATAATATTCAATTTTACCAGATGGCCACGATAGGCCGTGCTATGCGAAGGCCTCGATAGGCCATGCAGCGCGACGTGACATGATAAGCTAATTATGTGAATAATCAACAAAAAGCCATAATAGGCCAATTAAGAAAAGGGCCACTAAAAGCCAGCTTATATAAAATCAGCAATAGTCAGTCTACTACATGCTATGCGAAAAGCCGCGAAAGGCCATGCTATGCAAAAGACTGTGATTGTCTGTGCCAAGCAAAAGGCCGCAATAGACCATAGTATGCGAAAGGCTCTGATAGTCCGTGATATGCGAAGGGCTGCGAAAAGGCCATACTATACGAAAGGCTGAGATAGTCCGTGCTATGCGAAAGGCCGTCAAAGGCCATACTATACGAAAGGCTGAGATAGTCTGTGCTATGCGAAAAGGCCGCGATAGGCCATGCTATGCGAAAGGCTGCGAAAGGCCATACTATACGAAAGGCTGAGATAGTCTGTGCTATGCGAAAGGCCATGCTAAATGAAAGGCCGCGAAAGGCCATACTATACAAAAGGCTGCAAAAGGCCATGCTATGCGAAAGACTGTGATAGTCTGTGCTATGCGAAAGGCCGCAATAGGCCATGCTAAAAGAAAGGCTGTGATAGGCCATGCTATGCAAAAGGCTGTGATAGTCCGTGCTATGCAAAAGGCCGCGAAAGGCAATGCTATACGAAAGGCTGTGATAGGCCATGCTATGCGAAAGGCTGTGATAGTCTGTGTTATGCGAAAGGCTGTAATAGTCCGTGCTATGCAAAAGGCCGCGAAAGGCCATGCTATACGAAAGGCTGTAATAGTCCGTGCTATGCAAAAGGCCGCGAAAGGCAATGCTATACGAAAGGCTGTGATAGGCCATGCTATGCGAAAGGCTGTGATAGTCTGTGTTATGCGAAAGGCTGTAATAGTCCGTGCTATGCAAAAGGCCGCGAAAGGCCATGCTATACGAAAGGCTGTGATAGTCCGGGTTATCCGAAAGGCTGTAATAGTCCGTGCTATGCAAAAGGCCGCAAAAGGCTGTGATAGGCCATGCTATGCGAAAGGCTGTGATAATCCGTGCTATGCAAAGGCCGCGAAAGGCCATGCTATACGAAAGGCTGTGATAGGCCATGATATGTGAAAGGCCGCGAAAGGCCATGGTAAACAAAAGGCTGTGATAGGCCACGCTATGTGAAAGACTGTGATAGGCCATAGTATGCGAAAGGCACTGATAGTCAGTGCTATACGAAAGGCCACAATAGGCCATGCTATACGAAAGGCTGTGATAGGCCATGCTATGCAAAAGGCTGTGATAGGCCATGCTATGCAAAAGGCCGTGCTATGCGAAGGGCTGAGATGGTCTGTGCTATGCGAATGGCCACGATAGGCCATGCTACGAAAGTCTGCGATAAGCCAATTATGAGAATAAACAATAAAAGCCATGATATGCCAATTATGTGAAGGGCCACTAAGGTCAGATTACCTAAAACAATAATCAGTCTTACCTAATGGCCACGATAGGCCATGCTATACGAAGGGTCACGATATGCCAATTTTGTGAATAAACGATGAAAAGCTATGAAAAGCTATGAAAGGCCAATTATGTGAGGGGCCATGATATGCTGGGTTATGTGATATGAAGGCCGTGATAAGCCAAGTAAGACCAAAGCCAATAGATTTGAGGAAACAGAATGAAACCACCATCAGAAGCCGCAAAGATAAACATGCCTTGTGATTATAGCTTAAAGATGCCTGCTGAGCATTAAATCAGATATTACCTAGACCTCAAGTGGGAGAATGACCATGTGTGCATCACCTTGACAGAGACTGCATTAGTAGTAGCACCAGTCCAAAAGAATAACCTGTGTAAAGATGAGGTGAGAGCCACGGTTCTCTGCATCTGCAGTCATGGGATTCTAAACGACTGCGTTGTGATGGAATGGCCATAAGGTTAGTAAAGTGATAGAATGTAGAAGTTAAGTTTTAACAGAAAGCCTCAGAAAAGCATTAAAAACCTTTCTCAACCTGAAAAAGAAAATTTAAGGATATTTATGTTAACTTCAACGTTTAATGTAACTTTAATGTTAATGGTTAAGACCACAGCGAGAAAATGTGTCTGTTTTCATTCATACTCTTTCAAAGTCGTAAAACTTACCCCATTCCAGGACAAGGTATCCAGAGATTGTTGTAGTAGAATAAACGCAAATTAAACATAATAACTGAAGGAACATAAAGACAAAAACATGAGATTAAGACAACAGATAGCTTAACGGTGTGCTAGACATAGGATATTTTCACAAAAAGGTAGAATGCAAGTATCAGTCTTTATCAGAGTAAAATATTACATAGGCCTATAATAATAATAAATGCTCATGATGTCACATAACAAAATAGTTGTTTCAAACACAATGTTATTGAGTGAATCTGAGTAAAACATGTCATTAAATAATCTCTTTTGCTGGAAAACAGGTATGTAAATAGTTCTCATTAAGGTAAAATATACTAAAATGTTTTATGGTCGTGTTTCTATTAAATGCACGTTAAAGGTGGCAACTGAGCTTGCAAAGATAGATCGTGCAGCATTATGCGTAATGGACTCTGATCTCAGTAGGCCTACTGTATTTTACCAATAATATGAGCAAATGATTACTTAATTAG
>NW_015536536.1:76943-83096 GCF_001515605.1 Sinocyclocheilus anshuiensis
GTGAGTTTTTTGGGCAGTGTAGAGTAGGGCTTGTTGTTTGTCATTTCTCCGATCACAAATGCAGACATGGTTTTATGTTTACGCAGCGCGATGCAACGCAATGCGTAAAAAGACAGTATAAGTCATTTTAATCAGTAAATATGTCCCCACTGGATGCAACAAATGGCAAGTTTATAATGGGTTTTATTGGTTTTGTCTCGTCGCGCCGGGACACGGCATCACAGTATGGTAAGGGGCGTAACATTTCCGTCACACACTTGAGAAATTCGGCCAATCACAACGCACTAGACAGCTGGCCAATCAGAGCACACCTTGCTTTTCAGAATGATGAGCTTTGTAAAAAACTACGCATTTCAGAAAGGCGGGGTATAGAGGAGAAACAATAATGTACAGTATGTGGAAAATGTGTTTTTCTAACCTTAAACCGCATAAACACATTTCATTACACCAAATACACCAAATATTTTTTTTTTTAGCAACGTTATATGACCCATGTGTGTTATACAACGTTATATTTAAACATGTGTGTGAATAACCTTGCAAAAAAGATAAATTCTACGCCCAACTGCCACAAGAGCATAAAACAATATGAATACTTATCATGGTGTAGGCTGATGAAGTGATGAAGACGGAATACTGAAGAAGACTAGCAGCTGTATTTTTGATAGCAGACCCGCAGTCTTCAATTAAAGTTTTTACGTGAGCGTTCAGGCGAAAATATAATTTGATGATTGAGATGAGAGCAGCAGTGGCGTGACAGTTCGGTGAGCACTCGGAATGACAGCGGACATGAACTCAAAAAAAAAAGCTCCGCCAATGTTTCGCATCCTCCGCCGTGAAAACACCAACACTTAGCTTGCCTGACAAGTAGCTTGCCTGACTGAGCAGGGAACGTCGGCGACATCAGCTGCGAAAATGAAACAGAGTTCAGTGCTTATATACTCCAGGTGTCAAGCAGTGATTGGTCAGATCTGTTAGTATGAATGAATGACGTGGCATTGGAGTCTTCCTGACAGAACTTGCGCTGACGCTTCCATTTCTAGACTTATTGATATATCAAAAACAGTCGAGAAATTGCATGATTCTATGAAATTAGATTCAGGCTGCAAATCCAAGCTGCATTTTTGGTCTCTTCTATGTGAAGGGTGGAACAGGATTTCTTTTTTTACAATGATTTAGTAGAGACTTCTATCGACCTCAGTTTCTTTACTGACGCCGCTCCTTCAATCGGATTCGAGGGTTTTTCCAATAATCGTTGCCACGGTTCTCTGCATCTGCAGTCATGGGATTCTAAACGACTGCGTTGTGATGGAATGGCCATAAGGTTAGTAAAGTGATAGAATGTAGAAGTTAAGTTTTAACAGAAAGCCTCAGAAAAGCATTAAAAACCTTTCTCAACCTGAAAAAGAAAATTTAAGGATATTTATGTTAACTTCAATATTTAATGTAACTTTAATGTTAAGACCATAGTGAGAAAAATGTGTCTGTTTTCATTCATACTCTTTCGGAGGACACAACTACAAATCAGTGGTTAAGTTGTATGTACAAGACTGTTCCAGAACAGTTCAAACCAAATACTCAGATGTGTGCAACGCATTTTACGGAGGACGAGGACTGTCTCCTGGGAGAGTAGCCTACAATGCCGGTGTTCCGGTGAATTCAGTTCCCCTGTTTCCCCTTCGGCGTGCATGCTGACCCTATACAGTCTAGACCATAGTGAGAAAAATGTGTCTGTTTTCATTCATACTCTTTCAGAGGACATTTGTGCAGAAATGGACAGCAACTGTCAGCGAGGACCTCTTTGCAGAAACGGGCTACACAACAAGACTCAAAGTCGTAAAACTTACCCCATTCCAGGACAAGGTATCCAGAGATTGTTGTAGTAGAATAAACGCAAATTAAACATAATAACTGAAGGAACATAATGACAAAAACATGAGATTAAGACAACAGATAGCTTAACGGTGTGCTAGACATAGGATATTTTCACAAAAAGGTAGAATGCAAGTATCAGTCTTTATCAGAGTAAAATATTACATAGGCCTATATATATGACCCATGTGTGTTATACAACGTTATATTTAAACATGTGTGTGAATAACCTTGCAAAAAAGATAAATTCTACGCCCAACTGCCACAAGAGCATAAAACAATATGAATACTTATCATGGTGTAGGCTGATGAAGTGATGAAGACGGAATACTGAAGAAGACTAGCAGCTGTATTTTTGATAGCAGACCCGCAGTCTTCAATTAAAGTTTTTACGTGAGCGTTCAGGCGAAAATATAATTTGATGATTGAGATGAGAGCAGCAGTGGCGTGACAGTTCGGTGAGCACTCGGAATGACAGCGGACATGAACTCAAAAAAAAAAGCTCCGCCAATGTTTCGCATCCTCCGCCGTGAAAACACCAACACTTAGCTTGCCTGACAAGTAGCTTGCCTGACTGAGCAGGGAACGTCGGCGACATCAGCTGCGAAAATGAAACAGAGTTCAGTGCTTATATACTCCAGGTGTCAAGCAGTGATTGGTCAGACCTGTTAGTATGAATGAATGATGTGGCATTGGAGTCTGGGGTGGGGTGGTAGGCCTCCAACATGAATTTTGCTTAGGGCCACCAAATGTCTAGAACCGGCCCTATGCACTGCAAAAAAAGATTTTCTTACTCAGTATTTCTGTCTTGTTTTCCAGTATAAATATCTAAATTAAGATACATTTACACAAGAAGCAAAACATCTTAAAACACTGAAAAAAAAATCACTGAAAATATGATCAAAATGGAATAAGTACTGAATATTTTTCTTACCCCAATGACAATTGTTTTTTCTACTTTTAATCATAAACCCACTTAATTTATGATTTTTTTTCTTTCAAAAGCAAGTTTTAATATCTTAAGTAACTTTATTTTTTCAACGAAATGTATCTTGACATAAGAATCTGTAGATATTTTTAATGGAAAACACAAAAATACTAAGTAAAAATATTTATTTGCAGTTTACTAATAAAATGAATGTGTTTTAATTGTACAAATTAATATTAGCTATTTTAACTATCTTCATACTTTTAACCAAACAATTATATTTGTTTTCACAATGAACATTATGCTGATTCATAAAAAAGCAGAAGTAATTTGAGTGAATGCATTTAGAAAATATGATTATTTAAATTAAATAAAACACAAATAGTTCATAATAAATAATAGTTAATAATTAACTATGACATGATTTTATTGAGTGCAGAAATCTGACCTGTTTGATTTATGTATGATTGATGAACATGCATCACATTTAGTTTATGTTAAAACAGTTTAATCCAAATGTATGTAAATGTTATATGCAATTCAAATACATACATTTTAAATATTCTTTTGAGTGAAGGGCAATGTCAATGCAAGTGCACATGCAGGAATCCACATACAAACATGTGTAAACACGCACAAACATCTATGAGATCAAATCACCTAATGGACACTTTTAAATCACACTGCTGTGAGCTTCTGTCACGCACAGAGGTATATGAACTACGAAAAATCTTGTATTTGTATGTACATGCTCATAGCTAATCAGTTAACAGAGTTCTGCAAGCTAATCCTGATGATCCTGAGGTCAGTGTTTCTCCATGATGTTCTTGGGTCACGGAATGTGTTCTTGGAACGCGTCAGAATACCACCATGAAGCTCTGGAGTGTGAGCAAACATCTCCGTCGAGTTGAAACAAGCACAAAAGCTGTCATGACAGACAACACGCCACATGGCTGCGGTTTCTGGAAAATGGACACTTTTTTTCCTCCAATGCATTTTGGGCTTAAGATTGACAGAGTGTAAGTGGTGCAATTACCTTCTTATGAAGGGTGTTAAGATTGGGGTGTTGAGTACCTCGATTCTACTGAAGATCAAAGGTCAAGCTTGAAACGGTATCTGCTATCAACATGGATTGAACTCAGAGACCACAAAACTACAGCAACAACAACCCAAACCCTTCAAAAGCTCCATCTGAAGTGGATTTAGCATAAAATTATCTATACAAGGAAACACAAACACAAATTTCCAAGGTAGCAAAAACACCGTGGGATCATTGTTTTGAAAAGTTTATAAAACGTCTTTCTAAAAAGTTTTCTTGTCGTGATTATAACGTTATTTAAAGGATCCTAAAACATTTCTCGTGACATTCTACTAACTAAGTTGTGAGAACAGGGAACATTGTCTGAACGTTCTTGTAACGGACACACATGAGGCGGTGTTGAATCCATTTGCAGAGTACAAACACAGCAGAACAAAGCCAAAAAAAAGGGCAGAAAATATGTTCAAACAGAGGCACAAGCTCAAACACACTGAAGAAATCTGATCAGCAAACAGGGCAAAACAGTTATCCAAGAAACGTAATTGAAAGAACAGCCAGAGAAGTCTTAAGCCTTCTGCACACTGCACGATTTTAGCAATCCTATAAGATCATTGCAAATCACACTGTGCAGCATGGATCTGATAAACTTGGGTACGACATGTATGCAGACCCTTATGAAAAAGAAGTTTATTCAAGTGTGCTATTAGTATACTTCTTTTATGCACGATGATGACACCTATCGACTCGTAGGCTACGATGCAAGTTACTATTGAAGAATAAAACATCATCAGCATGCGCTACTGGTAAACAAAAAGAGCATGATGAATCACACTTTGGCAGTTTTTATGTGTGCTGTTTAGGATCCATGATCAGAAAGCACCACGATTGTTTCACGATGCCAATTTTTCATCTGGGACAGCTGAAAATTGTACAGTTCGTAGAAAGCTTTACACAAGAGGCTATGAACAAACAATGAGAATTCTCTGTCATTGGCAGTAAACTGGCAGTACTTCGCAATGAACAATGCAAACAACTTGGCTTATATGGTGGCTAGACAGTAAATGAGGCATGAAGAAGAGTGAACTAAAATTCAGGAGATGGCTCCCTTTGGTGGCTGGATGAATGAATGATCCAAGCAGTTGTTACAGAAGCCCTCCTCCTAGGAACACCTCCTGATGTTCTACGTGGCCATCCCCTTGTTACAGAATCCTAGGAACACCTCCTGATGTTCTACGTGGCCATCCCCTTGGTCTGGGTGCAGGGCGATGGGCGATTGCTTGGTGGGATTCCTGGATCAATGAAGGGTCCAAAATATCTTGGGCTGCCCCCCATGATCTGTCCTCCAGACCATAACCATCCCGATATACCAGGTATTGCATCCGGCCCCCTTATCTCCTGGAGTCCAAGATCTCTCTTACCAAATAGGCTGGAGCTCCACCGTTCTCCAGTGGTGGTGGAGATTCAGTTTCCATAGTTGTGGAGCCAGATACAGGGTGGGCCAGTTTTAGCAAGGATACATGAAAGGAAGGAGAGATGCAGTAGTTAGCAGGAAGCTCTAATCTGTAGGTCACTGGGTTAATTTGTTGAATAATACGGAAAGAACCTACATACCTTGGGCTGAGCTTCCTGCTGGGTAGCCGCAACCATAGATCCCTAGTCGATAGCCAAACCATCTGGCCTGGTTGGTAGTTGGGGTGGAGACGCCTCCTGCGATTGGCCTGGATCCTCTGGGTCCTGATAGCGTTGAAGCCTGACATGAGCACTGTCCCACACCCGCTCGCTCCTTCTGATCCAGTCGTCCACCGCTGGCACTTCTGATGGTTCACCAAACCAAGGGAACATGGGAGGCTTGTATCCTAGAACGCACTGGAAGGAGGTTAGGCCTCAAGAGGAGTGAGTGAGGGAATTTTGTGCATACTCAGCCCAAGGGAGGAAGTTACTCCATCTCTGTTGTTCGGTGTCCATTTGCCTGTGGGTGGTAACCAGATGTAAAACTGACACTGATGTCAAGTTACTTACAGAATGCTTGCCAAACCCGAGAAGTAAACTGTGGATCTTAATCTGAGACAATATCTGGAAAACCATAGACTCTGAAGACATGATGAAATAGGGCATGAGCAGTTTCCATAGCTGTAGGCAGACCTTTGAGAGGGATCAAACGACATGATTTTGAGAATCTATCAATTATTACCAAAACTGTAGTATAGACAGATTGAGGCTGATGATCCACAGGGAAACTTTTTGAGCAATTTTGCCGGGCACCTTTTTTTTGAGCAATGTTGCTTGGGCACTTTCCAATTAAGAATGGGTAACA
>NW_015536536.1:84397-86524 GCF_001515605.1 Sinocyclocheilus anshuiensis
TAAAAAAAGAATGCATGAAGCTAGAATAAAATGTTTTTGTTTACAAGCAGATACCCTGTTCTTTCTTTTGATGTTTTGTATGTTCAGATATTCATATAACAAAATATATACAGATTCATACCTAAATAGGGACATAGTAGTATACTTAAAGTATGATGTGAAGTTCACTTAAAGAAAACTTACGAGTATACTTGCAGTATAAAACTACTAAACTAGTAGTTTACTGAGACTATACTTCAAAGTGTACTAAAATGCTACTACAATTATTTAATTAGAAAACTATCAGTATACCTATAAGTTCACTTTTAGTACAGTTGCAGTACAAGCTAAAAATATTGATGTAAACTAGTTGTGTACTCAAAGTTTACTACTGTTATACTTAAAAGTATACTTTTATATACTAGAAAGTGGGCCAATTTAGTCCCAAGGAGTATTGAAATAGTACACTTACAAGTATACTACTACTACACTGATATTTGTATACTTACTACATAAAGTATACTTAAAAATATACTTGAACTTTACTTAAGTATACTTAATAAAATAAACTTGAAGTATACTACTTTTTGGTAAGGGGACTGCACGATGATGACACCTATCGACTCGTAGGCTACGATGCAAGTTACTATTGAAGAATAAAACATCATCAGCATGCGCTACTGGTAAACAAAAAGAGCATGATGAATCACACTTTGGCAGTTTTTATGTGTGCTGTTTAGGATCCATGATCAGAAAGCACCACGATTGTTTCACGATGCCAATTTTTCATCTGGGACAGCTGAAAATTGTACAGTTCGTAGAAAGCTTTACACAAGAGGCTATGAACAAACAATGAGAATTCTCTGTCATTGGCAGTAAACTGGCAGTACTTCGCAATGAACAATGCAAACAACTTGGCTTATATGGTGGCTAGACAGTAAATGAGGCATGAAGAAGAGTGAACTAAAATTCAGGAGATGGCTCCCTTTGGTGGCTGGCTGGATGAATGAATGATCCAAGCAGTTGTTACAGAATCCCTCCTCCTAGGAACACCTCCTGATGTTCTACGTGGCCATCCCCTTGGTCTGGGTGCAGGGCGATTTGGGTGTGCTTGGTGGGATTCCTGGATCAATGAAGGGTCCAAAATATCTTGGGCTGCCCCCCATGATCTGTCCTCCAGACCATAACCATCCCGATATACCAGGTATTGCATCCGGCCCCCTTATCTCCTGGAGTCCAAGATCTCTCTTACCAAATAGGCTGGAGCTCCACCGTTCTCCAGTGGTGGTGGAGATTCAGTTTCCATAGTTGTGGAGCCAGATACAGGGTGGGCCAGTTTTAGCAAGGATACATGAAAGGAAGGAGAGATGCAGTAGTTAGCAGGAAGCTCTAATCTGTAGGTCACTGGGTTAATTTGTTGAATAATACGGAAAGAACCTACATACCTTGGGCTGAGCTTCCTGCTGGGTAGCCGCAACCATAGATCCCTAGTCGATAGCCAAACCATCTGGCCTGGTTGGTAGTTGGGGTGGAGACGCCTCCTGCGATTGGCCTGGATCCTCTGGGTCCTGATAGCGTTGAAGCCTGACATGAGCACTGTCCCACACCCGCTCGCTCCTTCTGATCCAGTCGTCCACCGCTGGCACTTCTGATGGTTCACCAAACCAAGGGAACATGGGAGGCTTGTATCCTAGAACGCACTGGAAGGAGGTTAGGCCTCAAGAGGAGTGAGTGAGGGAATTTTGTGCATACTCAGCCCAAGGGAGGAAGTTACTCCATCTCTGTTGTTCGGTGTCCATTTGCCTGTGGGTGGTAACCAGATGTAAAACTGACACTGATGTCAAGTAACTTACAGAATGCTTGCCAAACCCGAGAAGTAAACTGTGGATCTTAATCTGAGACAATATCTGGAAAACCATAGACTCTGAAGACATGATGAAATAGGGCATGAGCAGTTTCCATAGCTGTAGGCAGACCTTTGAGAGGGATCAAACGACATGATTTTGAGAATCTATCAATGATTACCAAAACTGTAGTATAGACAGATTGAGGCTGATGATCCACAGGGCAACTTTTTGAGCAATTTTGCCGGGCAACTTTTTTTTGAGCAATGTTGCTTGGGCACTTTCCAATTAAGAATGGGTAACA
>NW_015536536.1:86625-94855 GCF_001515605.1 Sinocyclocheilus anshuiensis
GGCCTCTCAGTTTATTAGTGAAAACAGACAATCAGTGTTAATCTACAAGAGACACGTCCAAGATAATGTCCCAGAGACACATCAATAACAATTCCACACATCAGAGATATAAGAAGGGTTATGCTGCACATATTTATGCACTATTCCTTAATAGCACCATTTAAGTAATACATCACTAGTAGGCTACTGTACTCCTATAGTGATCTGATCACATGTTTTCTGTAAACCTGCTTTGAATCCATATGTATTGTTAACAGCATTATACAAATAAACATAAACTATTTGACTACTTGATTGACTATATGCACCAATTTCACATGCTGGACCATCCCATTCAGCAAAACATATTTTCAAATATATATTTTAATATGTACAAAAAAAATTCTAAAATATGTTTTAAAACATATTTACATAAATATATTCTCTACCAATATATATATATATATTTATTTATTATTATTTATTTTTTTGGCCATGTTTTGTATATTTTTGAAAATATATTTTAAAAATCTAAATACATTTTTCAAAAACATAAAAAAAGATTTTGCCCTCCATTTTCAATCCAAGAAAACACATTCACATTTCACATTTGAATAAGTTTAATTGTGTATAATATATATCACATGTGAACAACACATTTGAAAAGTTTTATTTAAAACATTTAAACATTATTGAAGCATTATACAGTAAAGCTAGATCTTGGTCTCTAGTAGGCTATTCCATCCACATTTGCATTTAGAATAAATGTAAGCTACATAAGATTGGAAATATATTTTCTTGCCACTGAAATACATTTGTAAATATATTTTGGTATATGGAGGTTTTTTTGCAGTATGGAAAAAAAACTGATGAAAAATCCCCACAGATGCATACTAAAAGAAAGAAACCACCTACAGTAGAACACACTAGCAACACAATAAAATAGTTACAGATGGTTTGTATTGATTTTATTGAGATGAAATCTTAGTGCCTCTGCACATTTGTGAATGATTAATACTGAACTTCAGTAGCAGTTAAATGGCAGTCAAAGTAATGGACCACATCAATAGACTCTGGAAATCTTGCAATGTTCCTGTCAGATGTGGTGGAAAAATTGGCCAATCCACATGAAAGTGAATAACTGACCTGTTTATGATCAAACAGATTGAAACAGAAAAATACTGTGAGATTCCAGAGTGTTAATCAAAGACACACATCACTGAAAGTTACTGAAAGAACATTTCTTCTTAACTTTGAGGGAACATTGCCACAATGTTAGCCATACTGCATACACTGTAAAAAATCCAATTAACAAAATGTTGGAAGGGCAAAAATATTTAAGTTGAGCTAATTGTATTGCTTGGGCTTAGTTGAGAGGACATATTATATTAAGTCTACACAAATATAATCAGATACAGCCTGGCAGTGGGCAATAGAATTGGTACACTCATCTTCTGTATGTATTAGACATGGACTTCTACAATTCAAAGTGCTTCATAGGCTCCATCTGTCTAGGAGCAAGCTATCTGTCTAGGAGCAAAAGACACAAGTTACAGCAACAACTCTAAGTCAATGAAAGTGTGTTCTCTGTATTTTCAATCAGGTGAGTCCCATGGTTTGCAATTTTGTTTTGAAATTTCCTCAAAAACCAGGTCTTATGACGTTATGAAGTACGAACTTTTTGGTCCTGTTTCACAGACAGGGTTTAGCTTAAGCCAGGAGTAGGCCTTAGTTAAAATTAGGATATGTAAGCAGCTTTTATTAAAAAAAAACCACCAAACTGCTGTGCATCTTGAGAAAAAACAATGGCGCTGACATATTTTAATTGTAGTAAAACCACGGTTCATTTTTGTTAGGGTCTTCTGTCAGCATGAGATACTGCTGAAATGGTGTAAAGGTTTCCATCAGCATGTATAACATATGAAATTTCTATGTGTATAGGATAGCCAGCGTATGAAATGTTTGACACCCATCCTGACTGGGCACCATCTTTGCTTTTGGGCCACAATTAAGTGAAAGTTTCGATTTAAAACATTTAAACATTATTGAAGCATTATACAGTAAAGCTAGATCTTGGTCTCTAGTAGGCTATTCCATCCACATTTGCATTTAGAATAAATGTAAGCTACATAAGATTGGAAATATATTTTCTTGCCACTGAAATACATTTGTAAATATATTTTGGTATATGGAGGTTTTTTTGCAGTATGGAAAAAAAACTGATGAAAAATCCCCACAGATGCATACTAAAAGAAAGAAACCACCTACAGTAGAACACACTAGCAACACAATAAAATAGTTACAGATGGTTTGTATTGATTTTATTGAGATGAAATCTTAGTGCCTCTGCACATTTGTGAATGATTAATACTGAACTTCAGTAGCAGTTAAATGGCAGTCAAAGTAATGGACCACATCAATAGACTCTGGAAATCTTGCAATGTTCCTGTCAGATGTGGTGGAAAATTTGGCCAATCCACATGAAAGTGAATAACTGACCTGTTTATGATCAAACAGATTGAAACAGAAAAATACTGTGAGATTCCAGAGTGTTAATCAAAGACACACATCACTGAAAGTTACTGAAAGAACATTTCTTCTTAACTTTGAGGGAACATTGCCACAATGTTAGCCATACTGCATACACTGTAAAAAATCCAATTAACAAAATGTTGGAAGGGCAAAAATATTTAAGTTGAGCTAATTTTATTGCTTGGGCTTAGTTGAGAGGACATATTATATTAAGTCTACACAAATATATTTGAAAAACATTGAATGAACGGTTATTTTCAAATCCAGTCAACAATTAGCTATGCTAATGTTGACTAAACTAATAAAAACTAATCCAGCCAACACTGAGATCATTCTGCACGTGCACGAGCTTGCGTGACTTCATGCCGCGGGAGAAACAGCGCCATCTTGTCAAGGAAAATGACTTGATTTTGGCCATCTTGATTTTGGAAAATATCGCTATGGTTGGTAATTCCTGCTGCATTAAAAACTGCAATAGCAAGTCACACAATCGTTCAGGAAAAAAACTGAACAATTGGATACGTTTTTTCCATTTTCCAACTTGTAAACAACGCAAAGGAAAACATGTTGAGGAGGTTACGAGAAGACGTCGCATGGCGTGGATTGCGGCAACAAGACGAAAAGACATAAGTTATAGCAACATTGCTAAGTCAATGAAAGTGTGTTCTCTGCATTTTCAATCAGGTGAGTCCCATGATTTGCTTTTTGTTTTGAAATTTCCTCAAAAACCAGGTCTTATGACGTTATGAAGTACGAACTTTTTGGTCCTGTTTCACAGACAGGGCTTAGCTTAAGCCAGGAGTAGGCCTTAGTTAAAATTAGGATATGTAAGCAGCTTTTATAAAAAAAGAAAAAAAACACCAAACTTATGTGCATCTTGAGAAAAAACAATGGCGCTGACATATTTTAATTGTAGTAAAACCACGGTTCATTTTTGTTAGGGTCTTCTGTCAGCATGAGATACTGCTGAAATGATGTAAAGGTTTCCATCAGCATGTATAACATATGAAATTTCTATGTGTATAGGATAGCCAGCGTATGAAATGTTTGACACCCATCCTGACTGGGCACCATCTTTGCTTTTGGGCCACAATGAAGTGAAAGTTTCAGACCAAAACAGGTTTGCACGTCACTTAAGGAGACATGGGAGGTCTGGAGTCCGGACAGGAGAGAAAGTGGATGACAGGGTGCAAAGTGAAGCAGTGGAGAAAGCACAAGAAGATGAAGAGGTACAACTGAAAGAGAAGATGCATTTTATTGTTTAAGATGTAACATGGTATATGAACACAACTTTTCCAAAAGAAAAATATTGTCCTTTTTTAAGGACATTTTTATTTTCATCAGACTACACGTTGTAACTCAAAACCCAATTTTGCTACATTCCAAACGTCTTTGTAAGTTTATTTAGAATATATAAAGTATATAAAAAAAATAAAAACAGTGCCACTATTATATGAATTTAAAATGTTTTGGATGCCCTTTAAATTTTAAAATGTTAAAATGTTTTAAAAAGTTACAATTGTTAAATGTCTTGAGAACTTGCTGGATATTTTTAATTTTGAAAGTTCAATAAAAAAATACAATGTTCACTCTTTAACAGATTTTCAATGAGGAAGTGGAGGTGAGACAGCAGGTAATGGAGGAGGTGAGACAGGAAATGGAGAAGAGGGAGTGGACACGACAGGACGTGGAGGAAAGGGAGGTGAGACGACAGGATGATGATCCAGTACAAAATCCTCATGACCACGGAGTACAGGAATGTGAGCTCTGTCAGTCTAGACATGATGAAATAAATCGCCTACTAAATGAAAACAAGACAGCTGAAGCAAGAACATAATAAACACAAAATATAATTGTGGACTGCTTTGACATTTTTATTGAACGACCCTCAAATCTTCAGGCAAGGGCACAGACATTTTCAAGCACAGTCACACTCTGAAATACCTAATAAGCATTACTCCACAAGGAGTAATTTCTTTCATCTCCAAAGGATGGGGTGGGCGCACCAGTGACAAACGGATTACTGAGAACTGTGGATTTCTGGACAAATTACTGCCAGGTGACTTGGTATTAGCGGATCGAGGGTTTGACATAAAAAAAGAGAGTGTGGGATTGATGTGTGCTGAAGTAAAAGTTCCAGCATTTACAAAGGGACAACAGCAGCTGGAAGCGAAGGATGTAGGGGAAACAAAACGCATCGCTCACCTGAGGATACATGTGGAGAGAATTATTGGTGTTGTAAGAAACAAATACAAAATCCTGTCATCAACAATTCCTATCAGTATGGTTCTTCCCTGTGAAGGTGAAAATGTAACATTTTTAGACAAAGTTGTTACGGTTTGCTGTGCGCTAACAAACATGTGTTCAAGTGTTGTACAGTAATTACTTAAAAGAATAGTTCACCCAAATATGAAAATTCTCTCATTTACACACCCTCATGTTGTTCCAAACCAGTATGAGTTTCTTTCTTCAACTGAACACAAGATATTTTGAAGAATGTCAGTAACCAAACAGTTGACGGTACCCATTGACTTCTATAGTATTTTTATTTTCCTACTATGGAAGTGGATTACTACTATCAACTGTTTGGTTGCGTAAGAAAGATAACACTCAAAACTCACCAAACTCCAGCAGCTTACTCTCGTCCACAGCCGACAAGCACGAGAGGGAAAACCCCTTTTTTAAACTCATCAGCCGGATCCACCTGCGATCCCCACGAGCCCATCCTCCTCCGTGCCGTCCCTTGAAAGGGAACTTTCAGGTAGTGTGAGTAGATCATAAAAATATGTGGAATTTGTGAATTTTCAAACCAAATCATGAAATACTTGGCATTTGTTTCCAGCCTTTCCAATTAAACGTCTCTGGTCTTTCAATGCACAACTCTGTAATCATCAGAGTTTTCTCATTATCACCAAACACCAAAGTCAGAGTGACAACCACATGCATAAAAGAAAATGCTGATGCCTCATTTTACTCATAGAATAAACTCATTCTAACATCTCCCTGCAGAATCAGCTGAATCTAGAAAAGCAAAATTAATCAAGAAAACGCTGAATGAAAACACTTTAAAAAGCATTGACATTTTAAGGTTAAATAGCATTGAGTATAAAGGGTGTGACTGAATAACAGACAAAAAGACGTGTCAGGACTGGAGTTTCCCTACAGATGTCCTTTTTATTCCAATCTGAACATGTGGCTGCCATCTGAATAAAATATGGACAAAATAATTAACGCTATTGAAAGCAGAAGACAGAAGGACGAGTGGCGATTGCAAAACCAATATCTTCCCTCTGTGGTTTCATGTGCATTTGTGTACAATCCCTGCCAAAAACCAGAAACTGAAGGCCAAACAGAGACTGACTGTTTGTTTATTCTACGCATTATGCAAGAAGAGGAAGCCATGCCATAAGGATGTTATTTTACAGATAATATGTTATACTTGATACACTGTCGTGCAAAAGGATTTTTAGGAATTTAGTGACATAAGAACTTATGCATAGACACAGGTGCAGGCCTGTGCTGCGCTTAGTTTCAAGTGAACGCTCAAAATACATTATTTGGGTACACTTTACAATTTTTACAACACTTTACAACTTTACAATAATTAACTAACACTTTAATACACTTTAATAGATTAACTAACATTAACTAATGGAACCTTATTGTAAAATTTTACAATTATTTGTTATTAAAGCATATACGTTCACAAAAACACTTAAATTAAACAGAAAAACAAGCAGGTGCATGATTTGGCATGGCAGCCAATACAAATAATTAATAACCGTTTCCTTACCTAAATCCTGCGTTTGGACCAGGCTCGGTTGCAGAATCACATCACTTTGTGCTTCTGAAATTAGACTATTATCTTTTTTCTATATAGTGTAGTAGCTAGCAGGGGCGGATTTAGTGATTTGGGGGCCCCAGGCAAAATACAGGAATGGGGCCCTATACAATTTCACACATTTACAACCTTGAGGTTCCTTTCACTGTTGCTCGCTGCTGCACGACCGTGCCCCATAGTTGTGTCTAATCTTTTAGATTTTTCATGTACATGTTATAAATATAGGATTTATTTAATGTTGTAAATCCCTTGTTCACATTTAAACAGGTTATAATAGTATTAGAGTAGGTTGGACACTAGGTGGTGCGTTGGGGTAATTTTCACTATGCAATTGTCTACACAACGCAAGGCTGTCTAATTCTAAACTTTAAAATATACATTTATTTTTATTTATTTTAATTGCACATTTAAATTAAACTGAAGGAAATTATAAATGTACATGCTTAAGGATTATTTCAACCAAACATGAAGTGTGCCTGTGTGGAAAGTGACTGTGCATGGTCCTTCTTGGGTCTTTCACAAAAACGAGTGAGCGCCATTTAAAAAAATTAAAATAGGTCCTATATAATATGCACTGTTGCTTAGTATTAAAATTATAGCTTCAGATGCATGATATTTGTAGGGCCCTATGAAATCCGTTTTATTTTTCCCAAATTAGCCTAAGTTTTATTTTTTCCAAAATATTTTTTTCCGTTTTAATTTTTCTGGATTCAGTTTTTCTTTTTAATTTTTCTGGATGATTATATTAAATTTGAACAAAAAACATGTCTAATTAAT
Organism: Sinocyclocheilus anshuiensis; assembly: GCF_001515605.1. Taxonomy (NCBI): domain Eukaryota; kingdom Metazoa; phylum Chordata; class Actinopteri; order Cypriniformes; family Cyprinidae; genus Sinocyclocheilus; species Sinocyclocheilus anshuiensis. Next base: position 93,755 of record NW_015536536.1, read on the forward strand.
TAAAATCATGAAACGGTGCATGATTTGGCATGGCAGCCAATACAAATAATTAATAACCGTTTCCTTACCTAAATCCTAAATCCTGACCAGGCTCGGTTGCAGAATCACATCACTTTGTGCTTCTGAAATTAGACTATTATCTTTTTTCTATATAGTGTAGTAGCTAGCAGGGGCGGATTTAGTGATTTGGGGGCCCCAGGCAAAATACAGGAATGGGGCCCTATACAATTTCACACATTTACAACCTTGAGGTTCCTTTCACTGTTGCTCACTGCTGCACGACCGTGTCCCATAGTTGTGTCCAATCTTTTCGATTTTTCATGTACATGTTATAAATAAAGGATTTCTTTAATGTTGTAAATCCCTTGTTCATATTTAAACAGGTTATAATAGTATTAGAGTAGGTTGGACACTAGGTGGTGCGTTGGGGTAATTTTCACTATGCAATTGTCTACACAACGCAAGGCTGTCTAATTCTAAACTTTAAAATATACATTTATCTGAATATATTATCATATACAACATGGAAAGAGCGATCCCTTTAAATTTATTAAAAACTGTCACTCATTCATCACGATCTCACAAAGTTCCGTTTTAACCAATGAATGTGACCACACAATGAAACTTTTTTTAATGAAGTTACGAGCATGATAGAACTCTGGGTGGATTCCAATGTAAACACATCTGATTGTCCATTGCGTTGTAGAAATCAACAAACATGTCTGTGATTGGCTACTTTGCTCCCCTCTGCGAAAATGCATTGTAAAATCATTTGACGCTTTCCAAAACAGAAGGGCAGATACACTGTTTGCCAAATCTATTTCGTTATGCTGTTATTATGAAGAAAACAGATGGGCAGTTATGGGCAGCTTTTCCATCTAAAAGCAATAAGTTAGACTATTTTACACTATGAGTTAGACTATTATACACGCAAAACTAAAGTCCACCATGCTTCACTGTTGGGACTGTATTGGACAGGTGATGAGCAGTGCCTGGTTTTCTCCACACATACCGCTTAGAATTAAGGCCAAAAAGTTCTACCTTGGTCTCATCAGACCAGAGAATCTTATTTCTCACCATCTTGGAGTCCTTATGCGGGCT
>NW_015536536.1:95192-104080 GCF_001515605.1 Sinocyclocheilus anshuiensis
TAAGGGGGTCTGAATACTTTCCGTACCCACTGTATATATATATATATATATATATATACACATACATACATACATAAATGTATAGTATACACATATTTACTCTTCAAAGGTATGGAGTTGCTACATTTTTTTTATGTTTTTCATTAAAACATGACTCTTCTGTTCAAAAATACAGTAAAAACAGTAACATTGTGAACTATTGTTAGAATTTAAAATAACTGTTTCCTATGTGAATACATTTTAAAATGTCATTTATTCCTGTGATCAAGGCTGAATTTTCAGCATTACTCCTGTCTTCAGTGTCACATGATCCTTCAGAATTCATTCTAATATGCTAATTTGCTGCTCAAGAAACATTTCTGATTATTATCAATTTTGAAAACAATTGTGCTGATTTATGTTTTTGTGGAAACTGTGATATATTTTATTTTTCAGGATTCTTTGATGAATAGAATAGTCTGGTTTGGGTCAGTCAGCAAATCAGAAATAAGAAGACTGCAACAGACTGTTAAGACGGCTGAGAAGACAATTGGTGCACCTGCCCAACCTTCAGGACTTGTACAACTCCAGAGGGAAGAAACGGACAGGTAACATCATCACAGTCCCCTCACACCCCGGCCACAACCTGTATGCACTTCTCCCCTCAGGCAGGTGTTACAGATCTCTGTGCATATCTAGGCATAAAAACAAATTTCCCCCCATGCCATTTCCACCTTAAACAGCTAACACAGAAATTACCACCTGTCTTCTGTAATTTCATTTCTTAATAGCTAATTATTGCCTCTTTCTCAAGTATTATGTAAATACATATACATATTTTTATTTATACAGCTGTATATACAGTATAGAGAGGCTAACTTTGAGAAAATTAAGCTGTGTCATGAATAAGCGGTTATTCGCGCCGACAGAAGGCTATTTTAAGTTTCTCTTTTTTTCTCAATTGTGAATATTCACTTCCTTACCATTGTTTTGTTCTCTGTTGTTGTTTAACAGCTCTTTGTCTAACATGCTCTTAATGGATGTATTTAATAATTTTGTTGATTTTTGCTGTTTTATTGCAAGGTTTAAGACACCAAAGACACCAGCTTCATTCTCGGTGTTGCTGTCACTGATCATTTGGCCCTCAAGTCTTAAAGACATGTGTAATAGTTACATACTCAAGATATTCAATTGAATTGAACTTTTAAGTGCTGTTTTTGACCAAAAAAATAAATAAATAAATCAAATAAATAAAAATCTGTGCGTACCCTTATTTTTTAATAAAAATAATAAAAATAAGGGTACACATTTTATAAAAAATATAAAACTAATTTAATATTTAAATTATAATTTAATTTATAATTTATACAAATAATTTAATTTAACATTTTTGCTTTATTTTATAAACTACTGACAACATTTCTCCCAAATTCCAAATAAATAATAAACAACATAACAAAAAAAAAAAAAAACTAACAAAAATAAAAAATACAGTGTTTTCAGACCTCAAATAATGCAAAGAAAACAAGCTTGTATTCGTTTTTAAACAACACAACACTAATGTTTAAGCTTAATGTTTTTTTTTGTTTTTTTTTAGGAAGAGTTCAGAAACAATATTTGGTGGAATAACCCCGATTTTCAATCACAGCTTTCATGTGTCTTGGCATGCTCTCCTCCAGTCTTTCATATTGCTGTTGGGTGACTTTATGCCACTCCTGGCAAAAAAAATTAAAACAGTCCGGCTTTGTCTGATGGCTTGTGACCATCCATCTTCCTCTTGATCACATTCCAGAAGTTTTCAATGGGGTTCAGGACTGGAGATTGGGCTGGCCATGACAGGGTCTTGATCTGGTGGTCCTCCATACACACCTTGATTGACCTGGCTGTGTGGCATGGAGCATTGTCCTGCTGGAAAAAACAATCCTCAGAGTTGGGAAATATTGTCAGAGCAGAAGGAAGCAAATTTTCTTCCAGGAGAACATTGTACGTGGTTTGATTCATGTGCCCTTCACAAAGACGAATGTGCCATGCTGAAGCATCATCACGATCCTTCACCAGATTTCACATTGGGTGTGAGAGGCCTCTCTGGGTCTCCGTCTAACCATTAGACAACCAGGACAAAGCTGAAAATTGGGGTCATCAGAGAAGATGACCTCACTCCAGTCCTCCACAGTCCAATCCTTATGGTCTTTTGCAAACCTCAGTCTGGCTCTTCTTTGCTTCTCATTGATGAATGGCTTTTTTTCTAGCTTTGCATGACTTAGCCCTGCTCCTAGGAGCCTGTTTTGAACTGTCCTCACCATGCACTTCACCCAGGACACAAATGTGTATAATGATATAGGTAAACATGTAAACATGATTTATGAGGACACTTCCTGTGTCTTTGTAAGAAAGAAAAAAAATAATAAAAACATACTAAACTATGTTTTTAAAAAATGGCAAAAATGGCAAATAAAAAAAAAATGGCAGTTATTTTATGTGAGGGGTAGGGTTAGGGTAAGGTGATAGAAAATACAGTTTATACAGTATCATATCCATTACGCCTATGGAGAGTCCCTGTAAACTACATATACAAGTGTTTGTGTACTTGTGTGTGTACTTATTTTGACTATACTTGCGAGGACCAAATGTCCTCACTTATATTATAAATACTTTGACAAACCACTAGTGAGGATTTTTACTGGTCCTCACTAGTTAAAAAAGCTTATACAGTATATCAGCCAAAATATACTTGTATTTAAATCTAGTGTTCTGCACATGTTTGTGTGAAGGGTAAGTTTAGGGGTTAGGGGTTCGGTTAGGTGATAGAAAATATAATTGACCTGATATAAAATCAATGGAAGTCTATGCAATATCCTCACTAAGATAGTGAAGCAAACGTGTGGGTGTGTGTGTGTGTGTGTGTGTGTGTGTGTGTGAAAGGTTAGATACTTTTAGTTCATTACGCTTATTAAATATGCAGCATTTAGAATTTGTAGCTTGATCATATTGTGCTAGACAGAAATTTAGTGGCCTTGCTGCCTGAAGTCTATCTATCTAGTGTGTAGATGGTGTTGACTTTAGCTTGGATTCTGTACCCCTTTGTTTTCCCTCGGATATGAGCGAGTGCGTCTATCAGTGCTGCTGAGTGCCATTGAGACGGGGTCAAAGTGAAGTCCGGAGACAGGCTTCCCCCAAACTTCCTGAAGCCAAGACCACTATCAGAGCCTCACCATTCATAACATGCACACACACAAAGGCATTGGTTTGTTTAACACAAGACCTCCTGGCTTCTCATTCAGGGTCAGTGGAGGATCAGGTTAGTAAATGACCCCTTCAGTAAGAGTTTCTGGGTTTTCTTGCTTTCTTGGTCTTTTTCTCCTGATGTCAGCAAACACAACAAACACAGCTTACCTCTACCATCCTGCTTTTCAAAAACTTTCAACAACTCTTTGTAAAATATGAAATAATGCCCCATGAGCCGAATGCATTGCTTTGCTTTACTGAATAAACATTAATAGTGTCATTTCTTCTGTCACATTTCTGTGTAGTATAATCAAAACAAAACGCACAAAAAAGGTTCACAAGGAGTTTTAATAAACATGGGAAACAAAGCAACACACTATACATTACTGTAAACAAGGCCGAAAAATGAACAGAAGAAACTCAGGGCTTAAATACACAGACTAGATAATTAATAGGAACTGAAACAGGTGCTTACTAATCAGAAACCATAGCAACTAATAAGCAAAGACAATAACAAAGAAAGATAGTTCACCCAAAATAGACAACCAGGACAAAGCTGAAAATTGGGGTCATCAGAGAAGATGACCTCACTCCAGTCCTCCACAGTCCAATCCTTATGGTCTTTTGCAAACCTCAGTCTGGCTCTTCTTTGCTTCTCATTGATGAATGGCTTTTTTTCTAGCTTTGCATGACTTAGCCCTGCTCCTAGGAGCCTGTTTTGAACTGTCCTCACCATGCACTTCACCCAGGACACAAATGTGTATAATGATATAGGTAAACATGTAAACATGATTTATGAGGACACTTCCTGTGTCTTTGTAAGAAAGAAAAAAAATAATAAAAACATACTAAACTATGTTTTTAAAAAATGGCAAAAATGGCAAATAAAAAAAAAATGGCAGTTATTTTATGTGAGGGGTAGGGTTAGGGTAAGGTGATAGAAAATACAGTTTATACAGTATCATATCCATTACGCCTATGGAGAGTCCCTGTAAACTACATATACAAGTGTTTGTGTACTTGTGTGTGTACTTATTTTGACTATACTTGCGAGGACCAAATGTCCTCACTTATATTATAAATACTTTGACAAACCACTAGTGAGGATTTTTACTGGTCCTCACTAGTTAAAAAAGCTTATACAGTATATCAGCCAAAATATACTTGTATTTAAATCTAGTGTTCTGCACATGTTTGTGTGAAGGGTAAGTTTAGGGGTTAGGGGTTCGGTTAGGTGATAGAAAATATAATTGACCTGATATAAAATCAATGGAAGTCTATGCAATATCCTCACTAAGATAGTGAAGCAAACGTGTGGGTGTGTGTGTGTGTGTGTGTGTGTGTGTGTGTGAAAGGTTAGATACTTTTAGTTCATTACGCTTATTAAATATGCAGCATTTAGAATTTGTAGCTTGATCATATTGTGCTAGACAGAAATTTAGTGGCCTTGCTGCCTGAAGTCTATCTATCTAGTGTGTAGATGGTGTTGACTTTAGCTTGGATTCTGTACCCCTTTGTTTTCCCTCGGATATGAGCGAGTGCGTCTATCAGTGCTGCTGAGTGCCATTGAGACGGGGTCAAAGTGAAGTCCGGAGACAGGCTTCCCCCAAACTTCCTGAAGCCAAGACCACTATCAGAGCCTCACCATTCATAACATGCACACACACAAAGGCATTGGTTTGTTTAACACAAGACCTCCTGGCTTCTCATTCAGGGTCAGTGGAGGATCAGGTTAGTAAATGACCCCTTCAGTAAGAGTTTCTGGGTTTTCTTGCTTTCTTGGTCTTTTTCTCCTGATGTCAGCAAACACAACAAACACAGCTTACCTCTACCATCCTGCTTTTCAAAAACTTTCAACAACTCTTTGTAAAATATGAAATAATGCCCCATGAGCCGAATGCATTGCTTTGCTTTACTGAATAAACATTAATAGTGTCATTTCTTCTGTCACATTTCTGTGTAGTATAATCCAAACAAAACACACAAAAAAGGTTCACAAGGAGTTTTAATAAACATGGGAAACAAAGCAACACACTATACATTACTGTAAACAAGGCCGAAAAATGAACAGAAGAAACTCAGGGCTTAAATACACAGACTAGATAATTAATAGGAACTGAAACAGGTGCTTACTAATCAGAAACCATAGCAACTAATAAGCAAAGACAATAACAAAGAAAGATAGTTCACCCAAAAACAAAAATTCCAAATCTGTAACAACTTAAGGGTGAGTAAATGATTACAGAATTTATATTTTTGGGTGAACTATCTTTTAAGTAAAAGTATTATCTTTTATTATTTTTTATATATATATTACATACTCTAATATATTTAAGGTATTGAGAGTAAAACTTAATATATTCAGTATTGTTCTGAAAAAAGCTGCACTAATGTGTATGTTGCATTTTACTTCTGAATATGTTCAAGGTTATTAAATTTAAAGTTGTACCTACTTCATACTGTTGGGTAGTTTAATCTATAACAATGCATCATGTTGTAAAATACCATATTTTTGTAGTGTTGCTGTCCTGTGAGTAAAACAAAACAAAGAAGAAAACTTAGTACTTCACATTTGTACAAGAATACATAACGAATGTACTTCCTTACAGTCCACCACTGATTATTTTGAAAATGAAAGTAGCAACATTTTGTCAGAATATTAACAAATTGTTGCTAACTATATCAAAGGCTGCATCTGAAGGACTCGGACCGGTCGTACAGAGCACTGTTCAGCTGTGACAGCTGCCGCTGAACATTGAGCTGTACAATGCTCAATTTTTTTTTTATTCACACTTTTATTTTTATGCATAACTGCCAAAAAAATCTGGGTTGCAAACCTGTCTGCATATGATCACCATGGTCAAGACAATAAACTATATAAAATTGCACCTTTGTAAAATATCAGTCAGCATTTGAACTACTGTGTGTGTGTGTATTTTGTAGTTTTTCATATGTATCATTACATTGGTTCAAGATGGCGCCGAGCATGGCAGCCGTGTTGCGAGCTCCGAGAAAACTCTGCAGTTTTTCGTTTGTTTTACTTGTTATTTTGTTGTTCTACGTGTTGGATGTTGTTAGTATAACTGTCTACGATAGACACACGCTTTTAAACATTGGCTCCTACGTCGCGCAACGCAAACCGGACTTTGAGTTCTTGAACGCCGGCGCTCTGTTTACAGACACCGCATCAGAGCCCTTTGTCTGGGCCGCACGGTCGCGACCGAGGAAACGCCGCCGGAAAAGGGGGAAGAGAGCCGGCGTCCTTGTCAGACTCAGACGTCGACCCCTCCGACCTCTTCTCCCAACCATTTTGCTGGCTAACGTTCAGTCACTGGACAACAAACTCTGTGAACTGCGGGCACGCATCTCATACCAACGAGAAACAAGGGACTGCTGCATTATTTGCCTCACAGAAACCTGGATGTCTGCAGAGGTTCCAGACTCAGCCATCGAGCTTACGGGGTTCTCCGTGCACCGCTCGGACAGAACAAAAGAGCTCACAGGGAAAAGCAGAGGTGGGGGCGTTTGTTTCTTTATCAACCGCTCGTGGTGTGATGAGAGGAACCTACACTCTATTAAATCCTTCTGCTCCCCTGATCTGGAATTTCATATGCTTCTGTGTCGACCATTCTGGCTACCGAGGGAATTTACAGCGATCATAATCACAGCTGTTTACATTCCCCCTCAAGCCAACACAGACCAGGCACTCAAGGAACTGTATGGGAATATAAGTGAGCAGGAAACCGCTTACCCAGATGCGGCGTTTATTGTTACGGGGGACTTTAACAAAGCCAACTTCAGAACAATAACTCCAAAATATTTTCAACACATCACCATCAACACACGTGGTGATCGTGCACTGGACCACTGCTACTCTCCTTTCCGGGACGCCTACAAATCCCTCCCCCGCCCACCTTTCGGCAAATCGGATCACTCTTCCATTCTGCTCCTGCCTGCTTATAGGCAGAAACTGAAACGGGAAGCACCCGCCCTCAGGACAATTCAATGCTGGTCGGACCAATCAGACGCTATACTACAGGACTGTTTTGATCACGTGGACTGGGACATGTTCCGGGCAGCGTCTGATGACGACATAGAGGCATACTCAGATACTGTAACATGTTTCATCAGGAAGTGCGTAGAAGATGTAGTGCCGACAAAAACAATCCGCATCTACCCCAACCAAAAACCGTGGATTAATAGCGATGTTCGAGCAGCCTTGTCAGCGCGGACATCTGCTTTTAAATCCGGAACCACTGAACAAGCCAGTTACGGTCTCAGGAAATCCATCAAAGCCGCAAAAAGACAATATAAAAACAAAGTTGAAGAACAATTCAACACCAACAATGCAAGAAGCATGTGGCAGGGCATCAATAACATAACAGACTTTAAAGGGAACAAACCAGCTACTGTGAACATTGCCGCCTCTCTACCAGATGAGCTTAATAACTTTTATGCTCGTTTCGAGGCTCACAACACCGCCCACACAGAGAGCGCTCCCGCGGCTGCTGCAGAAGAGGTGAGTGCACTCTCCGTCTCTGTCGCGGATGTAACCCGATCATTCCGACGGGTGAATATCCGCAAGGCTGCGGGTCCTGATGGCATCCCAGGCCGTGTGCTCCGAGCATGCGCATTCCAACTAGCCGGTGTTTTCACAGACATTTTCAACTTCTCCCTCTCTCTGTCTGTGGTTCCCTCGTGCTTCAAAAAATCCACCATTGTGCCCATACCAAAGAAAAATAAAATCACATGCTTGAATGACTGGAGGCCCGTTGCTCTTACACCCATCTTCAGCAAGTGTTTTGAGAGACTCGTCAGAGACTACATCTGATCATTGCTGCCTGCCTCACTGGATCCGCTACAATTTGCATATCGTAGCAACCGTTCTACAGACGATGCTATTGCTTTCACCCTACACACTGCTCTCTCCCACCTGGAAAATAAGAACACCTATGTGAGAATGCTGTTTGTGGACTACAGCTCAGCATTTAACACCATAGTGCCTGCCACACTCGTTGAGAAGCTCCAGAATCTGGGACTAAACAGATCTCTGTGCAGCTGGATCCTGGACTTCCTGACGGGCAGAAGTCAGGTGGTCAGAATGGGCAACAATACTTCATCCCCGCTGACCCTCAACACTGGTGCTCCTCAGGGCTGCGTCCTCAGCCCACTCCTGTACTCCCTGTACACACATGACTGTGCAGCCACACACAGCTCCAACGTAATCGTCAAATTCGCTGACGACACAACGGTGATAGGCCTGATCACCGACAACGATGAGACGGCCTACAGAGAGGAGGTGAGCACCCTGACTAAATGGCGTCAGGAGAATCATCTCTCACTCAACATCAACAAGACCAAGGAGCTGGTGGTGGATTTCAGGAGACAGAGCAGAGAACACACACCCATCACCATCGACAAGACACCTGTGGAGCGGGTAAACAGCTTTAAGTTCCTCGGCGTTCACATCAGTGAGGATCTCACATGGTCTACACACACTAATGCAGTGCTGAAGAAGGCACATCAACGCCTTTTCTTCCTGAGAAGGCTGAGGAAGTGTGGCATGAGCCCCAGCATCCTCAGAACATTCTACACCTGCACTGTGGAGAGCATCCTGACTGGCTGCATCACTGCCTGGTTTGGAAACAGCACTGCGGGCAACCGCAAAGCTCTGCAAAGGGTCG
>NW_015536536.1:107031-111624 GCF_001515605.1 Sinocyclocheilus anshuiensis
TGTGCTGTGGTGATGTGACAATAAAAGTGACTTTGACTTTGACTTTACATTATTCAAGTAAGCTCCAAGCCATTACCTGCATTTAAATTTGTAATCCAGCAATTAAGGATGCAGCAAACCAGTGTAACTTACCTGGCCTCAGTCTTGGCTAATCACCATCTCCTCCATTATGACATAAAACATAAAAACAAAAAATGAGCAATTCTGGCTCCACCTGTCCTGTCAGGATGGCAGCTCTCCTCTCGCACCATTGCTATGCGACAGGAGCGGCAATCGTGAACACCTGGTGGCGCAATCAGGAAATCCTGCGAAGGCGGAGCGTCTCATGCAATTCGGAGGGTCCTTTGTGCACTTCGGAGGCGTGGCCTTCGAAGTCCGTACACTCCGGAGTCTGCAAACTCCACATTGGGACACAGCTCATGGGGACAAGCAATGGAGATGGAGCCACTGGAGGTGGAAACCCAAGTGGAGCCGAGCAGACAGAGAGCCAGGGTGACACCGGAGGCCTGGAGGGTCAAGGCGGAGCTGACAGTTCGTACGACTGAGGTGGAGGCAGGGACCCGGAAAACCGCGGTGAAGCCGGAGCGACTGCGGACAAAGGTGGAGTTGGAGGAACCACAAGGATCCTGAGGGATGGAGGATACAAGGCGAAGCCAGAGGAGTGGAATCCTGTGGCGGAGGCAGGTCAACGACTGACCAAGGCGGAGCCAGAGGGATGAGGGAGCCTGGTGGAGCCAGTGGGATGATGGGCCATGGTGGAGATGAGGGTGCAAGGAGCCAAGGCGGAGCCGATGTGTCAGAGGGTAGAGACGGAGTCCAGGAATTGTAGGCTAGAGGCAGAGACAGGGGATCCTCACGCCTAGGCAGAGCTGGAGACTGGAAAGTCTGAGGCAGATGGTGATGGTTGATGATTCTGGCTCACGCACCTGGTGAGACATTTTGTGAGGCTCAAGCTCCAGGGTGATAATGGGCTCAGTCGCTTCCTCTTGCGCTGGCTCATGTGTCGTGGCGGGCTCGGGCTCTCCATCTGCAGTGGGCTCAGGCAAATGCTCCGTGCCGCGGGGTGATGGTTGGCTGGGTTCTTGAATGAGCGATGTGATGATGGATGTTTGGTTAAGCTGGACTGTAGCGCTGTTCTCCTCTTCAGCATTTCTCATCTCCAAGGAGGATCCGTTTACCCAGAGAGCGAAGTTGATGTATTGTGTTAGACTCCAACAGAGATCCCTCTCTGGGCATAAAAAAAGTGAATGTCCTCATCCAGCCCACACCAAAAACCTTGCATGAGCGTGAGGTCATCGCACGTCGCTCGGTGGCAGATGTCAGTGAACTCCTGCACATAATCCTCCAAACATCGGACAATGAACAGAAGAAACTCAGGGCTCTAGTACACAGACTAGATAATTAATAGGAACTGAAATGGGTGCGTACTAATCAGAAACCATAGCAACTAATAAGCAAAGGGTACACAGGCAAAAAGACACGGGAAAAACAAGACACAATAACAAAGAAACAGAACTATACAGAGCAGTGACATCTTCCTCATATTTTCCCAAATAATTACTGACAAAACTCCTATCAGAATAAAGGCAATTATCAAATTGTTCTTATTTTCAGCCAAATCAACTGTTCAGCTAATTTTAAGACACTCATCATTTAGTGGTATTAAATACAACAGAAAATGGTTTAAACTCATTCAACTTCTAAAAACACAGTAAACAAATATTGAAAAAAATTGGCATTGAATAGGTTAAGTACTTTACGTAAACGGACTCACGTTGAGTCACACAACAGATCAAATATGATACAGAGGAATTGGTGTGATATTGGCTTTACATGGTAAAGATAAATTGACTGACACAGACACAAGTTTAGTAAGTGGGTTTTCTCATACTAGTCTTCTGCTGGTTATCTTTTTGAAATGTTTTGGGAAATGTTTTTGCATGCTTCTGTACATTTGTCCCATGAACTGTCATTGCATATGAATTGCTGTAAACACTGACATTATTTTGTGTAGTAAGAGACAGCATATCATGTACCAATTATTCCAGCAAACATATTTGATGATAGTCTTATCACAGGTTTTTGTAATATTAGCATAACTGGTGTGATTGGAGACCTGTCAAATTGATGTGGTTGAAGAGGCCCTTGTGAACGCTGCATTGCTGCCTAACTGAATCCAATTAGGCCTCAGTACTGACCTGCTTTCTTTTTAATTGGATAATCTACAGTCTGCTGATTTATGAAGTTTATTAGAGCATTATGCTACAGAGTGACTAACAAGGCTTTTACTGTAGAGAGACATACAGAAGTGTGGCCATACAGAGATTGTGTTGAGGAAATACTGCCAAGATGTCCTTGTGTGACAGAAAATACACAGGGAAGCGTGCTCACATGCACAAACATTGTTTTGATTTATACATTACACTGATTTTCGGAGTAAAATTTAAATATTATTATTATTATATGTTTATTTGTATTTGTTTAATGTGTTTGTAAAGAAAATGTCAATTAGTGAAATGTCTGCATGTAATTTACTTATTTACTGTACTATTTTGGGGTGAAATATTTTTTCTTTCATATTTCAGTTAGTGAAATGTTTTGTTCTGGTTATTATATATTATGTTTGTATGTATGCATGTATGTATGTACGTATTTGAAATATGACTCATGTCAAGCTGTTAATGACCAAATCATGACAAAATGAACAATGAAGTAAGTGTTTGTGGTAAGCCGTTAGTCCAGAACATCACTGAGAGGAAGATGAGAGTGGAAGAGAAGATGATAGAGAAACTGTACACAGGAAAAAGTGATAAAAAGTAGAGCAGAGATGATAAAAAGCCTGATAATCAGGAAAAGATGAGGAACAAAACCTTTATGGCTATTTTCCACATTTCTAAATCATACATCAAACATCACATACATCAAATCATACAAAAAATAATAATAATAAAAAATAAATAAATAAAATAAAAATAGCAGAAGTTGTTAGATAATGAGAAATGTGAATTCAGTTGCATGTGTTCAAACATGATGATAAATTATAATGAATGATATTCCACTTAATGGAAGTATTTATTTATCTGTTTGTTTGTTTAGGTGCTATTGTTTCACACCCAAACTGTTTCATTTGCAGTGCCTTTGTGAATTACTCACCTGGGCAGCACTTTTTAGGCAAATTCTCTCCTTTGTGTGATGCCCAAAAATGTACTAACTAGCTAACTAACCAACTAACTAAATAATTGGGATATTTTTGTCTTATTACATTATCTCAGTACATTTATAATTAATGCATTTGGCAGACACTTTTATCCAAAGTGACACTGCATTCAGGGTACACACATGAATGGAGAATGTTTTCTAAATAAGGTAATCATATGGTATGGTATATAGACATTACCATAATTATTCCATAGTAGCATTCTAGTATGCTACTCTAAGGACCCTCTTTCAGTTCCATATGTGTTCACTGGAGAATTGAAGAGACTGCAGTGCCACCATGTGTCTGTACAGTGGAAGGACATGCTGTTGTTGAAATGTGTTTTCTATGCCTACAGTGCACCCTGCAGGTGAACCAATATGACACTGAATAGACCTGTAGATTTGAGTTCTGTGAGTGTCCAGCAGGTGTCAGATTGAAGTCAAGAGCATGAGTCCTTCCATATGTGGCAGGAGGGAATGTGTGTGTGAGTTCAGGCCTCGCTCCTGATCCTTCAGATTTTGAAATAATAATTTATCTAGAGCAGGTAACGGGAACACTGTTTTCTGGAGCAGGTTTGCAGATTTATTAAGAGTAGATAGCATGCATTTACTCAATCACTGCCAAGATGATTTGTTTTCAGTGATCTTGTTGCAATGCATTCTTTGTGAAGGATGCTTTCGATGCTGCCTTTGAATTGTACCATGATATTGCTGTCTGCTTTTTGCAAAAACTTCTATTGTAGCAGGACTTCCAAACATTTGTCCCATGTTCTCTCAGCTGTACAGCCCTCAGGCGTCTTCTCCTCCATATCCTATGGAATGTCAGCTTGTTGTTTTGACATGGGTTTAAAAGTATTAAGACGTCAACGTGCTTCAATTAGAGTCCCTAATCATTGCTGAGACATTGCATGTCAAATATTGTTGATTATAGTTGTAAATCACTTGAATTGCAAGCAAGTTTGATTTAATGATAGTGTCTGTGTCGGTCTGTGGATCTGTTGATGGCTTGTCTCATCCACAGCTTTCCTGCAAATATTTCGGTTCACTCAAAAATTTTTTACACGCAGTTAATTCAGGCATGAAAATAGTTGTGATAAATCTCTTAGGTCTCTTTGTTAGTTTACTAATTTAAATATGTCTAGACAGCACACGGATATAGCATGCTTGGCCAAAACTGAAACTCCAAAGCTGACATATACTTTATGGACTTGAAAGCTTGGTCCTAGTTTGCATACTTAATGTGCTGTTTTAACAGTAATAAGATGTAGTACTCGAGGGGGGGATATCATTTTGCTTCAAATGTCAATATCATTAAAGGGGTCATACGATGCTGCTAAAAATAACATTATTTTGTGTATTTGGTGTAATGAAATGTGTTTATGCGGTTTAAGGTTC
>NW_015536536.1:112561-128070 GCF_001515605.1 Sinocyclocheilus anshuiensis
GGCGGCAACAACAATACTACAGCGAGAATAAAAGTTACGCCTTCTTTCTTTGCGTGAACATTTGGGCGGTGTTATGCAAATCTTCCCACATCGTGACGTAGACATGTGGGGGCGTTTTAGGTAGGCGTGGTTGACTCTTAACTTTTATAAAGAATATCTCTTTGGATTTGAGACTTTAGTCTTTGCAACTTTACAGATCTTCTTTATGCACCAAGAGCTTGTAACACTCCAAAGACAAAGGAAAAATTGAAATCGCATCATTTGACCCCTTTAAATTAATTTCTTAAATATTCAGTTTTATAGCATCTTTCACAGTCGCTGTGACCAATTATACCTCAAACTGCTGACTTTTGTCTTGTATTCCTGTATAAATATCTAAACATTCTTAAATCAAGATTCTTTCATTTAAGAAGCAAAATGACCTAAAATATTAAGAACAAAAATCTTTATCATTTTATCTTTGAAAAAGTTATCAAAAGTAACTGAGTTTATGCATAAAACAAGAATACATATCTGCCAGTGGAGTCAGAAAATTAAGTTTAACTCAAAGGGAAAACAAGATTATTTTTCTGATGCCATTAGCAGATATTTTTCATGTTTTAAGGGAAAAAGTAAACATGGTCAGCTACTTGGACTGTGCATAAATAAACTTTGTTCCAAGGGAAAATAAGATAATTTTTCTGTCAGCATTGGCAGATATTTTTCATAAATGACCAAATATCTTAAGTCATTTTGTTTCTTATATAAATGTATCTTGATTTAAGAATTAGATATTTGTAGTGGAAAACAATGCATAAATACTGAGGAAGAATCTCTTTTTGCAGTGCACAATCTCTCTCAGGTTTATGCATTTTGAAAATCAACATTAATCCGCTGTCTTGGTAAAAGTGTTTTATATCAAACATGAAATATGCATTTTTAATAATTAGTTGTCTTAAAAGTTAGTGTTGTTTATTTTTATTTATTTTATTATTTTATATGAGAAAACACACTGAGAACAGAGTGCAGAGAGCAAATTAGGCCACTGTGAGAGAGGAGATCAGCCCAGTGAATAAGATCATTTATTAAAGATACTGGCAGTTTGCAGGCAGGCGCTCAGGATGTGAATCAGGTTGTTGTTTCTTCTCGTTTAGGCGCCAGCGCAAGCAGTTCTGAGCCGACGCCCTAATGTCTAAAGCAGCGGCCGAGAGGCCACACCCACCCACAGACAACCATTGATGGACAAAACAGGTGTGTGTGTGTGTGTGTGTGTGTGTGTGCGAGCGCGCGCGCGCGCAACAGAGAGAGATGGAGACGTAGGTGAGGCATAGATCAGCCAGAAATGGAAACTAATTGTAATTTTTCTGCTAAAAAACTCATAATTACTATTATTTTTTTCCTGCAAAAATGGCCAAACATATTTAAAACATGATACATTTACTTGAGAATTAAAATTGTGTCATATAATAAGACTATAGAGAATGGAGTTGTTAGGATGTTCAAAGTGGTTGCTAAAGCATTCCTTTATGGTTGCTAAGGTATTCCGAGTGGTTTTTGCAGGATATTGCTATGCTGTTGATAGGCTGTTGGTAGTGTGTGTTTGCTGTGGTTGCAAGGGTGTTGCTATCTGGTTGCAAGATTGTTTTGGATTTTTGCCAGGATGTTGCTATGCAGTTACTAATGTGCTCTGAGTTTTATTATTTTAAATAAGCACATTGCTATAGCTTTGTCTTATTTTTTTTCCTTTGTGGTTGTTAGGTGCTATGTGATTGCCATTATTTGTATCATCATGCAGTTGTTAGGGTGTTTACGGGTGTTTTTAAAAAAAAAATTGCAATTGCATAGTCCTTTGTGGTTGTTAGGGTGTTGCTATGTGATTGTTGGTAGGGTGTTCTTTGGTGCATTTGTCATGCAGTTGTTAGGGTGTTGTTGCTAAAGCAGTGTTGTGTGGTTTCTAAGGTATTCTGAGTGTTTTTTTATTTTTTTTTGCAGCATGTGTTTGCTAGGATGTTGCTAGGCCGTTGGTAGGGTTGCAGGTGGTTGCAAGATTGTTGTAGGTTGTTGCCGGGTGTTGTTATGCAGTTAATGAGCTTTGAGTTTTTTATGCACATTTCTATGTTGTTGTTAGTATGTTGCTAGGCTGTTGATAGCGTGTTGCTATGTGGTTACATGATTGTTCTGGGTATTTACCAGGGTGTTGCCATGCACTTACTAATGTGCTTCACTGTGTGGTTGCTAAGCTGTTCTGAGTGGTTTTCAGCATATTGCTATTCAGTTGCCATGTGATTGGTAGGGTGTTCTGGGTGATTGCAAAACAATATCCTTTGTTTTCACACAAAATCCTGTCTTGTGTCTTTCCCAAATATATTTGCTGTCTGTTTGTTCCAGTCTTGCAACTCAGCTCTTCAGTTCATTTCTGTTTTTCAGCTTTTCTCCTCTGACCTCAGTATTTTGCTTTCCTCTCACGTACGGTTCCATCTCATTCTCTTAACAGACATTAATCCAACCGTTTCAGTGTACCACTCCAGGACGCCTCCCAAAAAAAACCTGGCTACATTTGGCGTTTAGCTTGTAGTATTTCATCTCAAGGTCAAAGAGGCAGAACAGATGAGTTTTCCTTCAGGTTAGAAGAAGTTTAGCACCAGGACTAATGTGGTGGTATTGTCTGTGAACAGTAATGTGAGTGAGAATAAACAGACCCGTTTTGTTTTCTCCTTTGCTAATCATTTCCTCAAGTTATTATATGATCAATATGGCCGCAGTCTCATGGGTCACATTTCTTCTCAGTTTTCATTTGCCATCAGGTGTTGGCCATGTGGGGTGAGAAAACACCAAAACTCTGCTGGAACATCCTGATCTGACAGCTGATGAAAAACAGTATGTGTTTTTGCATTGTGTACATGCAATGCATTTCATAAGTTATGTACAATTACTAGAAGTAAAGTAATAAACAGAGATGCTTAGTTCTCTATTTATTTAATGTATTTACTAGCAAATACATTTGTAAACCTTTCTGATAATGTGTTCATATAGGCCTTAATAAAAATGAAAAGCACATAAAACTGACTAAAACTTAAATTAAAAATGACATCAAAATGAAAACGGAAAAAAAAAAGAATAAATACATACTACAATAGTATATAAATAATGTTAAAATAACTCTGCTATGCAGTGTGCATTAGCTTCATAGTCAGTTTTTTGTTCTCACATTGTTGCATTATTTTGAATTAAACAAAGAAAAATCATGATGTGTATGTCTCATTTGTCATCATTAACTTGTATTTTGTGACATTAAATTTGCTTCAGCCACCCAGCTCTCCAGATATAACATTGGCCATTAAAAAAAACAAAAAAACATTTTGGTCGACCACAAATTAATATGACCTTACAAATATGACAGAACTACATACAGTATGCCATTACAGCTCATTCGAGGTTATTTGCAATCATAATAAATCTCTAAATAGAGATCAGAACACCAGTGAGATGTCATTTATGTGTTTAGTTAGTGATCTCCAAATGTATATGTGTATCTGGAGTGCTGCCGTGTGCTGAGCAGCTTGCACGCGTGCCGTGTCTCTGAGCACTGACAGGATTTTGGAGGCTGTTTAGACGGCCTGCCGAACCTGGCCACGACTCAGCCATCAGGCCTGGAATCTGGGTTAACAGAAAGAGAGAGTAAAAAATTTAAGCAGAGACGGCTAAAGCACAGATGATGCCAAAGGGAAGTGAGGTCATCACGGCGGCTTCTCTCGCACTGTTCTGCGGTTGTCACCTCGTCTTCTTGCTCCACAATGGTGGAAATTAATAATTGCACAAGGGATATTTCTGCAGATTTCATCACAGCTATACACGTTATGCGTCTAATATCGCGTGTGTTATGAAAGCAATAGTCTCTAGTAGCAGCACACGCACATTTAAAAGCTCTCCTCTAAGATGAAAGCAACAGGTCGTAGAACTGAATAAGCTTGTACGTTTTGTCATTTTTCCCAGGTGGTCTTTTTCTCTTTGTGATTCATCTCAGCTGTTGAAAACACAGAGGGCTCTGAAGATTTCTATTAATGTACATCATCTCTAGTACTTGTGCTTAAAGTGATGTGCTCAAACCTGTTTGATGAATACTGCATATTCAGACATACTTCTTTCTCATTTGACCTACTGCTTATCACACACTATATAATAGGGAAGTAGTATAGTAGTACTTGTGATTAGGCCTGTCGCAATAATCAATATATCGACTTATCGTGCAATATATGTACAATAATTTTTGGTGAGGCAATATATAGCACATTATATTTACATAAAAATTAATGTCACCATGTTTTTTGCATTCCACTTGCGCCTGTGTCTTTTGCAGCTTCTTGTAAATAACGTGGTGTAGTCATGAGGTGCTAGTTCAAATAAAAAAAAAAATCTTCTACAAACAAAGGTTCATCTGGAGGTATGGTATTTTTTAGGGATCTGTGCCTTTGTGCATACGGACATCTGACTGCTAAGTAGGGATTGTTTTTCAACAGTAGTGTGCACCCTTAATTTACAGAGAAAAGAAAGTCAGGGAAAACTTCTTTGTGCATTTTTCTTTTTTTCTACTTGTTACTTTGCACTTTTTGTTAGAAAAATGTTTATTTACCATTTATTCAGGTTTTTTAAGGTATCTAATATTTTGATACTTAATTTCCATGATCTAAATATTCTTAAATTAAAAGTTTGTTGTCATTTGGAAGTGTGTAGGCCTTCTTGCATTATTATGCTGTGATTATATATTCAGTGGCATAAAATGGTCTTTAAAATTACAATAATATCGCTTATCGCAATTATTTCTGGGGCAATATATTGCACAACAAAAAGGTGTTATCGTGACAGGCCTACTTGTGATGACTTAAACATCTCTGAAAAAAATAATCAGTCATTTTTTGTTTTTGTTGTTTTTTTTCCAACAGTTCAGATCACAGATGAAGACCAAGCTGTAATGAAAGCAAAAATATTTCACAAATATTATAGATAAATAAAATAGTTAAAAAATGCTTATAAATCATTAAAGGTTTTGGTAACACTTTAAAATAAGGTCTCATTTGTTAACATTAGTAAATGCATTTACTAACATGAACTAACAATGAACAATAAATAAAGTATGAAAATACAATTATTAAACATTATAGATATGCTCAAGAACAAAATATTTATAGCTTTATTTATAAACTGCTTACTAATGCCTATTAATGTTGGAACAATGCTTTATAAAGGATGAATTGACTATTTACTAATGCTTAACTAATGATTCATAGTGTGCAGTTATTATAAAGTTTTACCAATTTTTTTTTAAATGTTTGTTTTGAATAATATCTGACATTAATACATGCTATATAATTATTGTTCATGTTAATTAATATAGTTAATGTTAATAACTGAAACTTATTGTAAAGTGTTACTAAAGTTTTATATATTGTTCTGTGTATGTGTGTTTCACAGTCTTGATGGTTTGGATTAACCCTTTAATTGCCGTATCCCTAAAAACCAGACTGCCAGAGGGTTACTGTAAATGCATGTGCCCGCTGGGTACCGTTCTCCTGATGCCACCGGTGTGGCGTTTGCACTGACGGCTTGGGCCCGCCATCGCTGCTTGCAGTTATATTTAGTTTTATTGTTGTTAATGATGATAATATTTAACATATACCTTTAGATTTTAGAATAGGTTTCATTATCAAAATATTGTAAAATGCTATTAAAATAATAATAAGGAGCTTAAATAATTTAATATTAATAATTTAAAAGGCAGAAAATTATTTTGTATGCTGTTGAAGACATTAAGTTGATTCAACATTCAGATCTTGTAAAAAACCTTTTTCAACCATTTAGCGTTAAACATATTTCAACGTTGAAGGTTGGTCATGTGCCGGCTGGTTTTCAACTGTTCAGCATTAAACGTTGTATCAACGTTGTTTCAACGTTAAAACAACAACTGACCTTATTTCAACCATATTTCAACATTGAAGGTCGGTCAAAATACGCAAATTGTCACTTGCACAATCGAGGCAGTGTAACATCGTCACTAAAGTTTATAAATTGCATTACTTTTTAATTCTTGTGGCTACGCACAGGCCACGATTTATTGAACATATCAAAAATATATCATTTTGATATATTGAACATGTCAAAGAAATGAAACCAAACACCTTGTAAACGTGCTCAATGTCGGAGAGGAAAGAGAGACGCAGCTTGTATCTGTGTATATTCGGTAGATACTGTGGAAAATGAGTAATGGAACCTTGTCAGATATTTCAGTAGCCTATCAAAATATAGATATTTATGATAACACTATCATGTAGTTTGGTTCTCCAAACTTTGAGTCCTTAAATTACGCGGAGCTCCCTCACTGTCTGATCAGCTTTCAACCATATTTCAACGTTGAAGGTTGGTCATGTGCCGGCTAGGAAACAGCAGGTTTTTAATCAATGGGATTTAACTCATCATTTATCTCATATAGACTATGCTTAATTCGTTATTTATACAACATAACGTTAATATTACGACTTATATAGGCTATCTGCACAAAATGCCCCGAATGCACGAACGTGTCTGTGCGGCTCTGAATGAACTCCTTTTGTGGACGCGTTCTTCACACAACAACGTGCAGAAACACGGTAACTAAACTCTAAAAATTCACAGCGTCTTATTATAATAGTGTTCTCATTATAATGTTATGTATATGACAGTAGTTATTCATGTTCTGCATTTCTGTTTTGAGCTGCGCGCGCTGCTGACCAGTAGAATGAAACATTTGATAGCAGCTGGTTTTTAATCAATGGATTTAACTCATTTATCTCATATAGAATATGCTTTGTTATTTATACAACATAACGTTAATATTACGACTTATAAGCTATCTGCACAAAATGCCCCGAATGCATGAACGTTTCTGTGCGCCCTTACCAAAAAGTAGTATACTTCAAGTTTATTTTAGTAAGTATACTTAAGTAAAGTTTAAGTATATTTTTAAGTATACTTTATGTAGTAAGTATACAAATATCAGTGTAGTAGTAGTATACTTGTAAGTGTACTATTTCAATACTCCTTGGGACTAAAATGTATATATATTTAAATGTCAAAAAATGGCCAAAACATATTTGCTAAAATATGTTTAAAAATGTATTTACCTAATATTTAATTATATATATTTTTTTCTGAAATATTTATTTGGACATTGGTCTTAATGTTTTATTACTTGTTTCAGGATGTTTAGAAAATATTTAACAGTAATGTTCCCATAATGTTTGCAAAATGGTCAAATGGAATGTTTCTAGTAAGAAAAATGTTTTTTTTTCAAAACATTTAACATTCAGAAATAACACTTTGCAAGCGGCCATCTCCCCTGTGCGCCTCAGCACTAAAAGAGCATTTCCTAAAGAGCAAATTTCTCTAAAAGAGCTACACGGGTGCGTCTTTATAAAGAAGATGGATCGTCCTTATAAGGATCGCTGCCTCACGTGTCTGGGCATCAAGCACGCTGAGGTGGCCTTCGTGGATGAGTCATGTTCTCATTGCGGAAAGATGACCATCTCGGAGCTGTGAACCAGGCTCCGCTACCTGCGAGGGGGCGGAGTCCCGTTGCCGCTGCCGCGATCTGGGGCTCGTTCTGGCGGACAGGCGAGAACCACTTCCAGCAGTAGCGCGGGCGGTTTGAGGGTTACAGTGATGGCAAACCCCACAGGGAACCAATCCTCTGGGGATCATCACTCCTCTTGCACCTCCGATCCAGTGGAGCGACCCACGGAACGCGCTGGGCCCTCTTTAAAGAGCGTACCAGCGGTATCCAGTGGACCTCCCCCCGACCAGATGTCGATCTCAGCATCGGAGGGAGAGCTGTCCGATGAAGATTCGGCCACGCTGCCGCCCTCCGGGACAGTGG
This sequence comes from Sinocyclocheilus anshuiensis, assembly GCF_001515605.1. NCBI lineage: Eukaryota > Metazoa > Chordata > Actinopteri > Cypriniformes > Cyprinidae > Sinocyclocheilus > Sinocyclocheilus anshuiensis. Next base: position 120,447 of record NW_015536536.1, read on the forward strand.
CAAAGCCTGAATCGGATCCGGAGATGACAGTTATGCTTTCCAGGTCCGCCGAAAGGGTCGGGCTCAAGTGGAAACCTCCACCGTGTCCCGAGCCCTCAAGGCTGGATGATTGGTTTCTCGGGGTGGCTTGCGTTCAAGTAGATTGGTCTATCGAAGTGATATCCCAATTCGTCGGTCACCGACGTGACGTCTCCGTTCCCTCCTTCAGGGAACGAGGGTTACCATACGTAACCGAGACGTTTATTAGACTACTATATTAATTAAAACTGCAGATTATTTGATATTGAAGGCGTTCAGATTATATTGTTTATTCTGTAAGTTTTTATTGAAATCTGACTTTTCATTGCAGACTTTTATTTTGGAAAATTTACAACTTGTACAACTACAACTTGGTACAACTTGTGGTCTTAGTTGGAAATTTCAACAATTGTTCCCATTGTTCTCAGTTTAATGTCGTGGATATAGGAGGAATAATTGTGAATTACAGAGTAAGTATTGAGTAGGTATTCGGTGCAGGATAATAAACTTGACATACAGATTCAGGAAAAACGAGGGATGTTGTGCAAAAAGCAAATGCAGAAGAGATACGGCGGCAGCCATGAATCTAAGTGTTTTGAGAGCTTGTGTTTTGGTCGCCATGGCAAACCGTTTGTTTTCTCGCCTCTCAGCACTCGTTTCCATTCAGAAGTGAGAGAGCAGAATGAATGGAATGCTAGAAAGAACGTGCCACCTCAACCAGCATCAGACGAGCCGTCTTTTCCAGGCACTTCACACTTGACTCATGACTGGTCGTGACCTTTACTTTGCCTTGATCTTCATTTACTCTTTAGGGATGCTTAATCAAACACTGAAAAATAATAATTTGTTAGGTCACCTTATATGAATGCAGGGCCATAAAATGCATGTGTGATCTTGCTGTAGTGTTTATTTGAAGATTTAATGGAGATAAGCATTCATGGATGAAATTAAAGTTTAATTGTCCAATGACCAAACCCTGCAAAACACTAAACTTTGAATGAGAAATGTTGACCAGGAATGATACTGTCACTGTTGTCTTGGCGATTAGGCGAGAAAACCTAGATCACACAGACTGCCTACCTTGTAGGTGACCTTTCTCCACAGTTTGTGACCTTAAGGATCAACATATAGCGGGAAAACAGGCAGAGTTGTCATCTCTATGGATACCGACAAATGTTGATGGGAAATGATAACTGACAGGCCTCTGATGATGTCAGATGGCTGTCTGACACTAGCCGCTGACCCATCGTAATCTGGGAGTTGGTCTTGTTGCCCTGGTGATGGAGGCTTATGTGATCACGGCAAGATGCTTTAGAAGGCTGAGAACTTCTGGGAAACACGATGATCTTGCACACAGATCCTGAGACCATGAGTCAAGTCAAGTCAAATTTGTTTGTATGGTGCTTTTCACAATGCACATTGTTTCAAATCAGCTTTACACAAAATCATGATGTTAATATTTATGATATCTTAATATCTTCATGCCTTTAGTCGCATTTAGCAGCTGGGAGATTCTGAACATTAATAGATGACTTGCAGACAGAAACTACTGCTATCAAGACCAATGCTGATTTATTGATTAACATTTTATTTATTTAACATTTTATCTTGTAACATTTTAACTTTTGATTTATTTAATTTATCCTTATTTTAAACTATTATTTAAATATTAATTTATTTTTTTTTGTCCATTCGGTGAAAGTCAAAGTTGCTTTCAGTGTTTGTATGAGTTTCATTTAATGGACAAAAAAAAAGTTTTTTTTTTTTTAACATCATCTTTTGTGTTACACAGGTTTTAAATTACATAAGGGAAAGTTAATTATTTAATGACTTCAGTTTGAGTCAGTTACTGTACAAATCTGTCAAATGACTTCAGAAGACTTGAAACACAGAGCACAAGTCATATTGAGTACTTTTATGGTGCTTTTTGTCACCGTATGTGGTCATTGCATGGTGAAGCAGTGACAAAATCTTGCTAAACCTCCCTCTTTGTGTTCCACAAAAGGAAAAATAGTCATATGACTTAGATAAAGGATGACAGAATTGTCATTGTTGTGTAAACTACTCCTTTAAGTATATAATTTTATGATGCATCCAAAAAAGGAGAGAAAACGAAGTAATATGACGTGTACATTTGAATGGCACAAATTAGCTGCGGTAAGTGAAGCACGAATCACTGTTGATAAAACCACCGCTAATGTCTTAAACCAGAAAGAGCATAAACACCAGACTGGAAGAACAATTAACCCGGATCATGCTGGGGCTGGCAGGCAGCGTTCATGGTCTGGAAAGCTCCACATCATGGATAGTTTCAGGCCGTGGGCTCTATTGGGTGCCGGCATGGGAAAATCTCCATAGAGACTTTAGCACAGTCATGTTAATTAGAAGAATGCTGATGGCTGATTAGGATGAGGCTGTAGTGTGGTCTCACAAACGCATGGGACACAAAACCGTCCTCATGTTTATTACCCACATTTACTGTTTATGTTGACTCTTGCATGTCCAAAGTCACAAACCAATGTGTATCTTACAGTAAATGCATGCAGATATTATAGACACAGACTCTCAAACACACACTCATCACTTCCATCATGAATGTGCAAAACACAAACCACACACTCACACTCAACCCCTTCCCAGAAATTCAGTGATGGACAGTTTGACCAGTATGACGGCATGCCATAGGCGCTTTGAAGCGGCTGTGTTTATGTGATATGAGGGGGTGACGTGTCTGCCTGTCTTGTTGATTTTAAGCCATGTTGCAGATTTTCATGACAAAGTGTTGAGACAAAGTGGTCACAAAGAGAGAACGTTTTTGCTCTCTCTGAAGCCACTGCCAAGTTGGCGGCGTGCAGGTCTGCAGGTTCAGTATACACTGTTATTCCATGTGAGCACTGTCATGGCAACGCTAGCTTTGACATGGAAGAGAGAGCAGCTATGGTTGCCATTGTCTAGATACCATGGTGATGTTTGCCCAACTGCGGCCTTCACACTTCTAATGCTGAATGTACTTATTCTGAGGCTTCCCATGTTACTGCCAGTCCAACTGACCGTTTGTCAGCAGCCGAAAATGTCCTGTTGCTCTAGCTTATGAGTTTGGAAATCATAATTACCATGTAATGATGTTAATGATTAAAATGGATGCAGAGGCAGTGTGAAATAGTTTCAGTCCTGTTGATCTTGTACAGGATGTCATACCATTATATGCATAGCAAACTCAAACATCAGCTGAATCACATTGGATGAGGTTTTATTGAAATTGCAGTCATGATTTACAGTAGTTTTGGGTGCATCTGTAACAACACTAAAAAAGTTCCACCTATCTCAACTTAAAAACTTAAGCTCAGTTGCTGCCTTAAATTATATTAACTTTATATTATATTATTTTTAGTAAGTTAAATTATATTAAACTGACTTTAAAAATGTCATATAACATACAAGTTGAAATTACTCAACTTATTTTGATGAGTTAAAGTAATGTAAAAACATAAGTTGCAATGACGTACTGATCATATTTTTTTACAGTGAATGTGTTGAACTACAAACCAATCAGTAATGCTTTGCATTGTGTCTCATTGATTTCCAGCAAGAAACACATTCATAAATGTGTCCATGTATTTACATTTATAGCTGTATAATTTCCAACTTATTGACAGTGTTAATTTAATTAACCTAACCTAAAACTACAACGTTTTAGTTGTAAACGTTTTACTTTGTAGTTTTACTACAAAACTACAAAAAATTAAAAATGAAATAAACATAAATTGAAGTTGAATAGAAATATTGGGGGGGGGGCAAGCTAATAAAAACACAAAATTACTTCAATTTAAACAAAATTTTAAATGAGAACTGAAAATATAAAAATAAAATCTAAAATAGTAATATTAATAAATACTATAATAGTATAATCAAAATAATAAATCTTACATTAGTATATAAATAATACTAAAGCAACACTAGTATTTTAGATTCCCTTTCAAGGGAACATCGAACTGCGTCCTCTAGGGGTCGCTATGGGGAACGCCTCGACGTGACCCGTGTCTGAACTATGACGTCACTACCGGTGCGACCACAGTATAAAGAGGCGCCGGTAGAACATGTCATCCTCTTCTTCGCCTTCAAGTGACTGTTTTGTTTGAAGCGTGCATTCCGGTGGTAAGAACGATCTTTTCTTCCCATGTTATGGCGAGCACTAGCAAGACGTTTAAGGGGTGTAAGGATCCGTATCCTCGTTATCTGACACCTGATGACACACAAGATCTTTGCGTCATTTGTTTGGGCGAAGAGCACGCACGTGATGTCCTCGAGAGGGCAATCTGTGTCCACTGCGAGCGTTTTTCGATGAAAAGCCGTCTGCTCCCCGCGGTTCAGGACCCGCCGCTGCTGAGGCATGGAAGAGAATGAGTTCGTGGGGATCGCAGGCGGATCTGGCCGATGAGTTTAAAGAGGGGCTTTCCCTCTCGCACTCGTCGGCCGTGGACGAGGGTGAGTCCCTGGATGAGGATGATGTGATTTCCCTTAAATCATCTGATCCAGCGGCCAGTGCTCTGCTGGGTTCTGCCCAGGAAGAGCAGGAGAAGTCTGAAGGGGGTGAAGAAGTTGAGACTGAGCCCTCACAATCCTCCTGCCCTGGGTATGATGAGCTATTGGAGGTTATGGAACGAGCCACGGCGAGGTTTGACTTGCCGTGGAAGCGGGCCAGGAAGATGGCGCCGCGAGGTCGTCTCGACGAGCGTTATCTTTCTGGTCATAGCCCCCCAGCTCAAGTGAGCCTTCCTTTTCTTCCTGATCTCCATACGGAGATCGAGAAGGAATGGAGGAGGCAATTTTCCTCCCGCATCCATAGGCTCCAGCATACGAGTTATGCCAACATCGAGGGAATGCGCGAAAGTGGCTATGAGAGGATGCCCCCTATAGAAGAGACGCTGGCTAGCTATCTCTCTGTGGGTGAGACATCCTCTCTCAAGGCTCCCTCCTTGCCATCTAAGCCCCTTCAGGATACATCTCGCTTAAATGGCAGGGCATACGGAGCAGCAGGTCAGGCTGTCGCTTCGTTGCACACAATGGCGGTGCTTCAGGCGTACCAGGCTGATCTGCTGAAAGACCTAGATAAAGGGGAAGGCCTTTCCCCTGACGAGGTAGCTGAGCTGCGCCGCACCACGGATCTTGCTCTCCGTGCTACTAAGCAGGTCGCCTCTGCTATGGGCAGATCTATGGCGGCCATGGTAGTGACGGAGGGACATCTGTGGGTGAACCTGGCAGATATCGGGAAGAAAGAGAAGGGCTTTCTCCTCGATGCTCCAGTTTCGCCCTTCTGAACTTTTTGGTACCTCCGTCGAGACGGTGGTTGAGAAGTTTAGGGAGGCGAAGGCACGCTCAGCGGCCTTCAAAACCTTCATTCCACAAAGGTCCAGGTCTGAGCCCGAACAATGCAGGGGTCCTGGCCCGTCTCGGTCTGAGGATCAGCGACGGGCACAGAAGGCTAGTGTCGTGACTCGTGCCCCTCCCCCACCTGCGGGTAGGGCTAGAAGGAAGCGTGAGTCAAAGAGAGGTAGGCGAGACCTGAGGGAGGTGATCCAGATGAGGCGTTCTCAACGCTCTCGTCTGGACCAGAGTAAGACCCCCTCGGGGGGTTTAACATCTGCCCTCATCTTCCCTTTCCTAAATTCCCCTATAACCACCATCAACTCCACCTGACCGAGGTTAGGTAGGAACCTCCTGTGCCTGCAATGCAGTCTCTTATGCTGGACCTATGATGTTTTGGTTGGTTCTGTGTCTTACATAGGTTCAAAGGGAGGTAGGCGAGACCCGAGGGAGGTGATCCAGATGAGGCGTTCTCAACGCTCTCGTCCGCACCAGAGTAAGACCTAAACATCTACTCACCTCCCTCGGGGGGTTTAACATCTGCCCTCATCTTCCCCTTCCTAAATTCCCCTATAACCACCATCAACTCCACCTGACCGAGGTTAGGTAGGAACCTCCTGTGCCTGCAATGCAGTCTCTTATGCTGGACCTATGATGTTTTGGTTGGTTCTGTGTCTTACATAGAAACTACCTTACTGATGGTCCGGACTCGAGGCTTCTTCAGGCTTCACTTCTTGAACGGAGCTCATGCGCGGGAACCATGGTGGGTGAGTACAATCCATTTTTAAATAAATGTAATCGCTGGTGGTTGTGTGAATCCTTCTGCTAGCCTTCTTTGCAGTGTTTACCTGTGTGTTTCTGTCCTCGTCTATGGTAGGTCCTCGGTGAGCACCCCCTCTGCTGGACTCAGAGCCTTGGCTATCGACTTTTACGGTGATGACCTCACGCGTTGATACTGGATCCAGACTGGATGATAGCCCTGTTTCCGGCTTCCTGGATCATGGGGCCAAGTTGGTCATCACGTCTCCATTACAGCTCTGCAATTCTGGGATCTGCGGGTCCTTCCTTCTGGTGAGCTCTCCGGAGTGTATACTTTGCGAGATGCCCCCCTCCTGGATGTCCGGGCTGGGTTTATGCCTCAAAGGCTGCCATGCCATACCCATGTTCGCCCCGAGGGTCTTCCTGTGTCAGGATATCCTTTCTCTGAATGGAGCTACCCCTTTTTCTGAAATTCGGAGTTCAGAGCACCTGGACCAATAACATCAGGCGAACTAGGCCCTTCCTCTGCCTCCCTGATACGCTGAGTTTTTTAGCTAAGCTTGCAGTACGCTTACCCTTCAGGATTTCTTCGAACATGCTGTAGGCCGAGCATCTGCCTCCCCTCTCGGCTGAGAGCTGGGTGTTATGCTCCCTCAGCTAGGTAACTTAGTGCTAGCCAGACCAGCATTATGACCATGATGATGAGTTGGTGACTTCTCAGACGTATTGTTCTATGGGATGCGCCATTTCCATCTATGTGCGCTCTGTGTATGCTATGGACTGCTCCCTCAGAGTGCCACGGTCACATAAGCTCTCTAGGTCTGTCTGGTAAACAGGCTCTAGGGCCCCTTAGCAACGATATCTTTAAAATCCATGTTATGGTAAGTGCACACGCGAAGTCTCTGTGCACTTCCTAAAATCCACGCTGTGATAAGTTCGCACATCAAGCATTTTGCGTTATTTCTAAAAATCCTGTATGGTAGGGGTTACGCGCTGCGGCTTCGTGCCCTTTCTTTGAGTCGGTCAGGCCCCGGTTCCACCTTGGGCACCACTCTACCTATGTATCCTCAGTGATACCTACTTTAACAGGGTGTTGCTACTAGGGGTCTGTTGAGACAGTTCCTTCAGCAAGCTCATGCAGAGCAAGCAGTAGCCCCCTGGGTGACAGGCCAAGACCTAGTTACGATTCTAGGCGCTTGGTCGTATCCCCTTAAAGGAATCTCTTCCTGATTCCAAGCCTTTGAGCTCTACCCTGGGCCCAGGAGTCCTGGCCCTAACAGGTAAGTTTATGGGGTATGTAGCTTAGGCCTTTGGCCGTAGGGGATAATGTCACTGACAGCTGTCTAACGTCCCAAGGGCAACTCCCTTAAAGCTTTGGTAGAGTTGGTACTTAGTGCTCGCCTGTGGTTTGGCATGCACTCCCCTCAGCATGGTGGCATGGGTATACCGTTCCCCATAGCGACCCCTAGAGGACACAGTTCGA